>NC_056741.1:1131855097-1132110097 GCF_019279795.1 Protopterus annectens | reverse complement strand
AACTAGCCTGGGTTATGCTGTCAAAAACATAGTGGCATCAACGTTCCATTTTCTAAGTCAAACTAAGAAAGGGTCTTACACTGGTTGGGTGAATTAAATGTTTATTTACACAGCTGCAGCTGGAGTGCTATGAAATAAAGACACAGATGCAATCTGCTGTGAACTACAGCTGAAATTTTATCACACTTTTGAAACTGACCATGTTTCAAGGATAACTTGACTGAACACTCCTTTCAGATTAACCAGCATATCTATATTATGAAAGAAAAAAATCTGAATGAAGGAATAATCTTGAAGAAGATAAAAACTCCTTGTACAAAATAAAATGCATGAGGAAAACTTTACCACTGATCAATAAAAAAAGAGTCAAGTAATTACTTGGGCCAAAGTGATGGCATTTTGCTAACATACTTTAATAATTTCTGATTATTAGAAAGACAATGGTATTATTGACAATCCAGGAAATTCATTAAAGGGCCTTGCTCCCGTAACATGGTAAATTGTGATTTGGTAACGTGTCAGATACAACAAGTTAAGACCTCATCATTGGCTAATTTGCTTGTCTTTGAATTATGGTAACTACCACAATGTGAAGATTATTACTAATCTGCACATCAGGCTAGTAAACTGCTGCTCATGTAGGTATTGGCATCCTCCTCCCACAGTCACTCTCCCACACACACACACACACACACACACACACACACACACACACACACACACACACACACACACACACACACACACACACATACACACACACACACACACACACACACACACACACACGCACACACACACACACACACACACACACACACAAGTACCCATTCAAACATGCACGTGTGCACATACAAACACACACAATATACACACACAAACTCACACCACACTACTCGTACCTATCCCCTTGACTTGACCACCCACCTACAGTTCCCTACTCCTCCAATCAACATAATAGTTTAAGTGTCTTTACAGCACACACACTTGTAATTGCCTAGGTGGCTAATGTGTCTCCCCATCCCCAAAGCACCAGAATAGTCTATGTCCCATTATGGTGCATTTGTAGTATGCTTGGTGTCTAGCGTTTCTTCCCACTACCCTCCCAATCTCTGTAATGATGGAGGTCCCATTATGACACTTAATGGTAGTGTAGACCTTGATGTCTAGTGATGCCCTATCCCCTGATCTCCATACTGATATATGTGCAGTTATGACACTTTTCTTATTCCTGGTGAATAATGAATCCCACCACCCCAGATCCTTATACTGATGTATGTGCCATTATGGCACTTAATTATACTAAAGTCGCTGGTGTCTATTATTTCCCCCACCCCCCTCCATCCCCGTACCGATGTGTGTACTGCTGTGGAACTTAAAGGTAAAGTAATATCTGGTATATAGTGGCTCACCCCACACCTCCAATCCCCATACTGTAGACATATTATGATTGCAATGTATGAAAAAAATAAAATAGAAACTGAAACCTAACCAGCTATAACCTGCAACCATAAATGATCATAGGTTCATAGGTACACATCAGGCTATTGATCAGTGAGGATCTTTTGATGATTCGCCTAACAGTACCATGGTAGTTTTTAGCTTTTTCTATTTTGCATACAACTAACCCAGAAATGGTCAGAATTAGGCTATGTTGGGACATTTACTTGTTGGGGTGAATGTGCTGTTTCCTATGCATTTGTCAAAATTACATTTGAATAGCATAAGAGACGTACTTTACTTTATGTAGAGTGGAAGATGATATGACATGTACCTATCCCTCCAACATGTTCTATTTACAGTATGTTGCAAAAGGGATTGTAATTTTTACTATTGAACTTGCAAATGTGAAATATGTTTCACGGGATAGGGTTTGTTGAGCATCTATACATGGAAAAGAGGTCACCTCTTAGCAGTCTGTATGATACTGAAAAGATGGACAAGGCTTTGAGAAGGTCTGCATTTTTTTATGATTTAGGGTCTTGATTTGTTTTAGAGAGAAAACATTGTGGTCATTCCAGTTTGGAAAGGTGCATACTGAAAAAGGGTAAATATTCAACGATTGCCTAATGAAAGAACAAAAAGAACAACACTCACTTTCCTTGTGGCAAAAAGTGAAACAGTCTGAAAGAAAGCAAGTAAGAATGAAAAAGTAGGAGAAGCTATTAAGATATGAAAGAGAGAGAATGTGGAAGGATACCGGGAAATGGATCAACACAGCTGCTGTATGTAACAACTGTGGTAGTACAGGCATAGACTGAGGAAAAACTTTAGAAATTGATAGGAGAATGGAATGCAAAACAGAAGGTGCATGATTTGAAGCTGACTATAGAAAAGACTGTGGTCAAAGTAAAATGGAGGAAATCAAAAGAAGCTGATAATTATATATTTTTTTTGTACCTTTTGTTGATTGGGTCAGTCCCACTAGGTTAACATCCTCTGTGGAGAGAGCCAATGTGATATTTATAATACTAGAAGACATTTGGTCAAGTCATCAGAGAATTTCTTTCCATCTTTTCGATAGGTGCCATCATCCACCTGAGCTACCACTGACTCAAGGAAACGGGTCCTTGTTTTAATGTCTTATCTGAAAAATACCCTAGAAATGCAACACCCTCTAATGCTACACTGCAGAGTCAGATATTTTGAAGATAAATCCAATCATCTGGAGTAGTAATAAAACTCACAGGCTTCGAATCTTCCACCATGAAAAGCAAGTGGGCTACCTATTGAACCACTTACACTTCATAGTGTGAGTTGAGATAGGTATTTGGAAGGGGGTAGTTGAAGAAAAGGGAAGTCAGGATGAGGAGATGTATGCTAGAATCAAAATTGCTGCAACCAGTTGTCACAAAGAGTTTGGAATGATGTATGACAGATGGATGAAAAAAGCTGCAGAGAAAGGTGCACAAAATAGTGATGCTAGCAGTGCTACTATGTGGCACAGAAAATTGGACAGTGAAGGAAGAACAGATGAGGAAGCTTAAGATGATAGTGATAAACAGCCTGAGGTGGGAAGTGAGATGTCTAGTTATAGACAAATGAAGCAATGAGGACATTAAAGTAGCCCTCATTGCAGAAAAGGTGAAAACATAAGTGGTTACTGTCTGTCAATCACGTTCTGTAAAGAAAAAGATGACTTGGTAGAAGGTTTGGAAGGGAGAGGAGGAAGAAGGCAAAAGCAGATGATGTCTAGCCAGGAGCTGGATGGATTGTGTAACAGGAGACATGTGACAAGCAGACAAGACAGACTAAGAAGGTAGGAGAGTGGCTCAGTATTGAGAGAGGTGGTGACACTTGATGCAACACCCTGACCCCATGGAGAAATGAGAAAAAGCAGATGATGATGATGATGATGATACATGGAAATGGCCATTATTCAAGAATGGAAGGCAAGAGTAAATGAAATAGACAGAAGAACTGAAAGATAGATAAAAAGAAGTTAACAGAATGGTGATACCAGTTTTGTATGAGTGCTGCAAATGTTGCATGACTGTTACAGACAGACAGAAAGGGCTGTCCCTTTTTGTTCCCTGATAGTAACAGTAGTAACATTTTGTTAAAGTTCGCTTATTTACTTACCATACTCAGCATAGTTTCCAGTAGGAATATATGGAAACAAAAATATAAAATAGTAGCCAGTAGCTCATAATTACAAGACAAGCCTACTGTGTAATTACTGAAAAAAGATATAGATGTTGTAACACACTTATATTGCCATAACCTCCAGGACCATTATTTTACTTCCCTCAAAAATAAAATTTTTTCATCTTTTGGAAATCTTGAAACATTACAGTCTTACCAAAAAGGGGGTTCCAATTCCAAATGGAATCCTTCATTCCAATTTCTGTACTCCCTCCCTTGACAAAAAAAATGGAATCAGACTACTTCTCCAAAGCGTTATTTGCAGTTGAGGCACTTAGCTTGTTATTCTAGTTATCATTACGGTTTTAAAAGGGGTGTTTGTACCAGCACAGGAAATTTCTTCCTTGTGGACACTATATCTTGCTCAGTGAATTAATGTAATCTCTCTAGAACTATATGCATTGGCTTTTTGAAAGGCTATTGACTACATGGATGAATTACTGCTTTTCATACAACTTTTCTTATTTGGCCTCATCCACTTCTCCTTAAACGCATTTTTGAATTATTATGTAACATAGGTACTTCAGGCAGTCACCTCTTCTGCCTGTATTGTGTGGGATTCCCCTGGATTCTATCTTTCAGCCCTTGTTATTCACATTAGACTTCAACTTCCTGATCATAATTTTGGGAAGCAGAAACATGCTCCTATATACAGAGGATTTGGAATTCTAGAACTCAGAAGATTCATCCCTGTAGTATGCAAGATCACCTGAATTCCCTTAATTTCAGCTATATCAGGATTTTTAACAAGTATGAATTAAAGTCAACCCATGTGTAATAAAAACAACGCAGTTTTACACACCAGGAAGAAAAAATATATTTGGTCCTGATGAGAATGAATGGGAAATGATTTAGACAAATAAGTATCCTGCAACCTGACTATGGCCAGTGCTTACTTTCTTTGCACATGTCCATGATGTGGTGGGCAAACTTTCAGCAATGTTAAATGCCTGTTGTAGTTTCTGCACAACAGACAATATAGGTAGACACTTAGCTAAGGAATTCTCTATTCCTCCTCCGGTATACTCTATTAATCGTATCACATCTTGACATTTTCTACAAAAAAAAAATGTAGAATACACAGAATAAAATCTGTTAATTTATGACAGGACCAAACAAGAGTCAACACCTATCAAGGAAGTCAGGTGTCTTCCCCCTAGGTGTACAAAAATGTTATTCATCAGCAATTTATCAGCAAACTGGCAATCAGGAACACTACAGTTCCCTCCTCCAAGTGATAACTCTCAGGTCTTACTTCACATCCATTTTGTGTGGTCTCTATCTTTTATGTTTCTCTGAAATGTGCATGTTTGAAACTTTTTCCTAGCAGACTTTGTCAGCTACCCATTCTATCTGCCTTCTTTATTCATCTAACATTATTATTCCAGAGAAAACGTGCATGTAGTTTTATAGTTGCATCATGCTATAATTCAAACATGATTACATTTTTGAGTAATTTCTATATTTTCCTAGCTTTAAAATTGTATGGTGTATAATTGTGGCCTTACTTGTCCATTGAATAGAACAGTATTAATTGCCTTCAGTTCTTACAGACATGACTAAGTCAGCCTAGTACTGGTTTTGCTGACTATTTTCTAGTATTTCTTGTACTTATAACTTAGTGTATAGCTACAGTTTCTGTAACAATGTCATGACTGAAAATTGGCTCATGCAGTCCAGTTTTACTATCAGTACAAATAAATAAATTAAATTAAATTAATTAAGCAAGAATTGCATATTGTTTTCACATGAGATTCTCAATAATAAGAAATATATAGTGTCTTAGTCTTCCAAACACAGATTTGTTCAGAGTAACCCAGTCTGCTCTATGAAGATAATTGCAGTCCTGGAGCAGAAATAGATAAAGTGTGTATATTTGAGCTAAACAAAATCGAAACACTTCCCATCTATCTAAATATTAGGTATACTGATGTTCTTAAAGGTGTTGATTGTTATCATTTTTGGAATTGACCTGAAACACTTATCAAGATTCAAATAATGTTAAAAAACTCCAAGTTAGTGTTCAGTACTCTCATATACATTATCTGGTTATTCGAGTAGAGTTGCAGCTGTCCATCCAAATTTCAAGATTTTTATATTTTTTTTTTTACAAAAGTATACAATCGTCTAAAGTTTGTTGTGCCATTCATTTGCCATTCATTTGCCCCAAACTGTGTACTTATGTCCCAGAAATGAGTTTGAATTGTTATTCTGCACCTAATTTTACATTTTAGAAGGTCTAGGACTTGGTTTGAAATTACTTTGCATAAGATTAATACTGTTAAGTGTAGCTCTAGCATGGATCTCACTCTGTATCCCTGGCAACTTATGAGATAAAACATTAGAAGTACGGAGCTTTCTGATTGGCCTGATGACTGAAAAATCTAATGAAACATACATGATACAGTGTTGAAACATCGTTTGCATCCCACAGTGAGAAGCAGAGTAATGCTAATGCACGGGATCCTTGCCTCTGTTTAGGATTGTGTAATTTACTGCTCATTGTTCATTTTGCTTATTCGTACCCCTAGTATTCACAAATAGTTTCCTTCCTACTCAGGTGCATCACCTCCTACCTTAGAGTTGTGCTTCCTGTCCCTGTATTATTAAACACTAGAAATAATTACATGACTACAAAGCATTGGCTGGGACCCTCTTAGATGCTAAACTGTCCATAGCAGTACATATTAATTTTATGTTATTCAGCCAGCCTGTAGATTGCTTGTAAAATATGAATTAACAATATGATTACTACAAAACAGTGGAAGGCCTAATAAAAAGGCATAATATATGGGAGTAATCAATTATAGCAAGGCGTGCTATGTATTACTGAAGGTGAAGTGACATTTAAGAACTGAACTCTCATTACACCATCAAGATGGTATATCACAGATCGTTCTAGGCACTTACTTCAGTTTGCAGCGTGCTCATATTCTTTATATAGCCACTTCAAAATGTATCTTTTTGCCACACTGTCACCAGGAATATCTTTATTTTTTTTTATCAAGTAATGTCGACATTTGACACAACAATTTTGTTTTGGACTTCATTTGCAATTCAAATTATTGTCTCTGCAGTCACTTTTCCTACTTTCTGTATTACAGCATCTGAAAAATTCTTATTTTCTGTCATACCATCTACTTTTTATCAACATTAGAATATTTATTAAGGTCAACACTAGTAATTAAATCTCCAGGAAAATGTGCTTTTTTTCCTAACACTGATAACGTTTGGCCATATTCTTTTTAATAGGCAGACTTGCACATTTTATAAATACTGGATCTCCATGTTTTAAAATGAAATAGTCTTCCTTTTGCTGCTCATAATTTTATTCAACTTGAATGTCTCTTCTTCTGAATATGAAGGAAAACACAGTTATGTATGAACGAAGTAACTCATTCCTCCTGGTGTACCTTCGGAGTTCGTTCATTCATAACTGTCACCCATATCTGGTCCTCTCACTGTTATTTTCTGATTGGTGCCTGGGTTCCAGCCTTGCTACTTCTTTACTCCAGAAGCATAATAGTTTACTATTTAGGTACCGGGAGAGGGTACCCACAGCGATTTTTTTGGTAATTATGAATCCTTCCTTTAAAGGGTAGAAGCTAAGGAACACTTAGGAGGATTCTTGAAGGTTACCAGTAGGTATATATGATGCGCACACCTTGAGATAACCTTTCTGAATTTATAGATAGCTGTAACATAGTGCTTCTGATGTTTATTCTCTCCAGAAGGTGGAGGATAAACTGGTATGTTGATTAGTGAGTGTAAGAAAGAAAGGGCTACTTCACAAGCACTACTAATGCTTAACAATTCATAAAGGCAACCAGCATTTAGGGTGACAGCCATAAATTATGAAATGCTGATTTATTTTCTGGTACTGCACTGAAAGTGATGTCACTCTAAAAGGGAAAATGTCTGAAAAGGTAAACAGAATTGCTACACAACTTAAAAATACATTCTGATTATTACTGCTACTGTGTTACTGGAGGTCAATATAGGTCTGACAACGGTCACTCATGTTTATGTTAATGTGCTTCATGTTTAATCAACATGAATTGAAGACATGGATATTTGATACACAAGAGAACTTGTGATGCACAGCTTGCCTGCAGTGCATACATTTTCTGTACTGCACATATGCATGTCAGACTACTCACATTTTAGTTTATCTTTTTTTTCTGTAATACTTACTCCATTTTACAGCTGACAGGAAAAGAATGGCTGACGAAATGGAATGGGAAGTGCTAAATGGTGCTAAACTTGCAGAAATACCTGGGAGAGGTAGTCAAGTGACTTTAAGAAAAGTGTAAATTGAAAAAAGGATGGTATTAATCTTGCCTAAAGCAACATCTGATAAGAAGTTACAGAACCAATGAACTCAATGCTAGATAACACTGACATGCTATACAAAACCTGTTATCCCATCTGCATTCTATAAATACATCTACAATACAATATTTTTATATACAAGAAAGAAAGATTTTTTGCACAGAAGTACATTATTTCATGAAGTCATTTTAATGTTATCTCCCAGTTTAATACATAGCTAACCTACATTAGATGTGAAGATTGGTTTAATGGGTCCTTACTTAATTTGTTCTTTACATTAGAACTTTACTCGAAATAGTCCATATCTTAAAAAAGAAAAAAAAAATATTTTAATGACTGATAGCCAGACTATACATATGGTCTGGTGTTTTTGCATCTCTGCATAGGACTTAGTGCAAAATGTATACCATTCTGGAATAAAACAAACACATAACATAAGTCTAATCAAGCCTTGATACATTTGGTTTTCTCAGACAGTGCTCATAATGGAAAGCAAAAAGTTAGTTATGTGCCCATCAAAAAAAAAAATGGTGGGCATGCTGATTTTTTCTAAAGTGAGGATAATTTTCAAATTTTATATGTTGTAAAATGTAAAGGACTTAAGTGTAATTGTTTGTAGAAAATAAAAGGTTGTTCAGATTTGTAAATATGCTGCTTATGTTTGTAAAGTACTGAAGGGTCTACTACATGTGATAAGATGCGAGTAGCTTACAGCACACTTGCTCACTGCAACTTCTCAAACAGGTACGTGCTCGAATTCTCAATAATAATAGCTCTCATAACTACTTTGCCCACCCAACACCCTATCCTGTAACTCTGTATAGCCCGAATAGCTCTAACCCTAAATATCCCTTACGGCTTCCTAACAATGTCCCCTTCCTGCTCCATAAACCTAAAATCCCCCACTAACTCCATAATTCTAAGACTCCCTTCATACTCCCTGACTTAAATACTCACTTCCTGCTCCCTAAACCTAAAATTCTCCTCTCACTCCCTATTCCCTTATGGCTCCATAACACTAAAATTCCCCTTTCAGCTCACAAAAGCAAAAAAGCTATCTCACCCCTCCCTAAGCCTAAATTTCCTTTCCTGCTCAGTGCCCTAATCCATTTTCCCAACCCCTCTTACTCCCTCACCAAAGCTGTCACACTCATGTCCCTTGACCTTGAATACTGTGCTTAGGTAAGCTGTGGCAGATACTTGCCTAACCTCATATTCCAGTTCAAGCAGGTGTAGCAGCTTACCCCAGCTACAAGATGCTTGAGTCCTTGATTACAAAGCAATAGTCTCCGAGTGCTCAGGACTCAAGCACTTGTAATGCTCCCGCACAAATATATGACTTCAGTGTATTATGTTCCTGATAGACACATGTCAGAAAAATAACAAAAGTAAGGGTGTTTGGATCACATAGTGGAAAAATACTGCATAATATACTTTTTTACATTTGTTAGTAGTGGGGCCCTGCATCTTAGTCCTACTTGCATGATCCTCCCTGGGTGTAAATCCCCTGAGATATTTCAGTGAAAAGCATAGGTTCATAGGTTGGTACTAGGCTATCAGCCCTAGGGCCTATACAAGCCTAGCCATAACAATTCCCTGGCTATTTCTTCTCACACTATTTACTTCCCTGGACCCCTGTCTAGCAGGGCGACTGACATGATCCCCGGGGTGAATTTCCTTTCTCCCATCCAATCGTCAAGGTTCCTTTTGAAGAGGGCCAAAGAGACACTCTGCTTGACATGTATGGGCAATCTATTCCAGAGTCTGGGGAGTCTCTGGGTCAGGAACCTATCCCTCCAGCATGTTTTGTTTATTGTGATGACAAGGTTTAGATCCCTGGAGCGTGTGGCTCTGAGGGATTGGGATTTCTTTAAGTGTAGCATGTCCAACAGCTCTGGGTTTGACATGGCCTTGTATGTTAAGCAAAGATCACCTCTGAACAGACGATATGTGACAGAGTATAGCTGGAGTTTTTTAAGGTGGTCAGAGTAGGGCATCTGCTTTAGGCCTGTAATTCTTTTAGTGAGGTATTTCTGTGGCCTTTCCAGTTGTTGCAGATGTCTTGAGAGGTAAATATCAAACGGGGCATTGTATTCTATAATGGGTCTAATGAGGGATGAGTACAGTGGGACAATGACCTCCTTTTTTCTGGATGAAAAGCCCTTAGTGATGAGGTGGGCCACATAGAAGGATTTACTGACTGTTGTGGCGATGTGGTTATCGAAGGTGAGACCGCTGTCCACCTGTGTCCCTAAGTCTCTTATCAAACTTTCAGAATTTAGTGTACTGCGACCTATATGGTAATTCATGGATACATGTTTTTTCTCAAAGGGGATAACTATACATTTCTTGGCACTGAGCTTGAGCCCATGGCTCTGGCACCAAGCATCTGTTTCTGTAAGGCCCTTTTGTAGAGTATCCACATCATTTGGGGATTCAATAATGGCTCCCAGTTTGCAGTCATCTGCAAACTTTGTTATCCAGAGTCCCTTAGTGTTGGCTTGTACTTCAGAGAAGTAGATGCCAAACAAGAGCGGTCCCAGAACTGAACCCTGAGGTACTCCACTTGTCACTTGTCTGGAGCTGGATTTGGAGTCTGCTACTTTTACAGTGTGGGTTCTATCAACAAATCTATCAAAACAAGATCTGGGAGCCACCCAAACTGGAGCTTCTTGGTCTCAAAAGCAAGAACTTCTTAGGGTTACACAAGACTTGATTTTTTTTTCATGTGTTTTGCTTTTGTTTGTCCCTTCACAAGTTAGGGTCAGGTCAGATACATGTTTCCTCTTATTTGGGAGGATCTGAGATCTTGTTTTGGAACTGTTTTGCAATAAACTATCTCAACAGTTCTACAAACAGTGAGAAAAGTATGAATAGTACTGAGGTTCATGGCCCCAGTGGAAAGATCTTCTGAAGATTACACAAAGCTCATATCTCTTGTGTTTTACTTTCATGTGTCTCTTTCCAAGTGAGGGCAGGGTCAGATACATTTTTTCCTCCTATTTGTTCGGCTCACAGATGTAGTTTTGAAACATTTTGCCTTGAACTATCTGAGGGGATCTATACCCAGGGATGAATGTATGAGTAGGACTGAGGTTCCCAGACCCAAAGGCAAGGACTATTGAACATTATACAAGGCTACAGCCTTAAGTCCTTCTCATGACTAACTTCATATCTTTTATGTTTTGCTTTCGTGTGTCTCTTCCCAAGTGAGAGTAGGGTAAGATACATTTTCCTCCTATTTGGGAGGCTCCAAGATCCTAGATTTTATGTACTGAAACAGATCTGGAGATGACCTTTTATACAGAATGGAGAAAGTACTTAGGGAAACTTTCATCTATTCCTGCACCATTCAGCTGTGTGAAGAGTGATGGTGTAGTTGATCATCCACACTTGCTGCTCCCATACCTCTCAATTGCCCAGACTTTTTCCTTATATTTTTGGTCTATTCCTCATAAAATGTGAAAGTTCCCGGTAAATCCTTTAGTACTTACACCATTAAATAATGACAGACATGTGTGTGTTAGCCTTCATACCCTTCTTAAAATACATCCAAATGGAAATCCTGTTGTTCTCTTAATTTTCAGTGTGTATTTATGGAATATCTGCAAATTGTCCCTCTTTTTGGCCATTTTTCCTACCATTATTTGTGGCTTTGTTAAGAATTCTTGTGTAAAGAGACTTATAAGTATGTCTTCTGCTATTGATATTCAAGAAAATCAGATTTCTTTATTTTCTTTTTTCTTTTTTTCTTTTTCTTTTTGCTAGCAAGGATGGCATCTGCTGCTATATTTTGTGAAATACATGAAAAATTGTTGAAATCACTGGAATAATTAGACTTGTAATATGAGTATCTTATCTTATTCCTATACAGCATTCCTACTTGTAAAACATTTCTGAATGTTTGTAGTTATCCAGGCCAGTGATGATATATATTTTTTTCAAATGGTTGGGAATTTAATGATGATAAGAATTAACAGGTAGAAGTGTCCTTACATGTGACATAAACAGTGAGTTGACTATACAACATTTCTCAAATATGAGAAATGTTATGCAACATAGACATATGCAGTACTGTGATAAATCATCACACCTATATTTTATTACTGAATGCATTTGAATTCTTTTATATTACTTTTATAAGAAAAATACTTTAACATTACTATACTTGGAGTTAAGAAACACATATGTACCTCCAAAGCAAATAGTCAGATTTTCCATAATAGTTGGGTTGAGGAATTTCAAACTGAAAAAAAAACTGTATCCTTTTGTAAAAGTTTAAAATTCTAAAACTATATAGGATCACAAATAAAAAAATATATAAGTAAATGTGCTCTGTGTCCATCCAGGAGGCAGATTGTTTGTATATGAGTGTACAGACATCTTGTGCACAGTGAGGTCTTATTGATCTTTTTAGGCATCTGTAGATATACCAGAGGTTGGTTTCTATTATCCAAAAGCAACTGTTGCAGCCCAGTGACAGTAAATAATATATATATATATATATATATATATATATATATATATATATATATATATATATATATATATATATATATATAATTTATAGATATGTTTGCATACATATGTATTTATTTCATGAATAATATTGTGATAATATATTGTAGATTTAGTAGGAATTATAGAGATGGTGGATTTATTTAAGCACTTTAAGCATTTTATGAATATATAAAGCATTTGGCTTTAAATGTGAATAGGTTGTGTAATAGTAGTATGAATATACATTAGGTCATGAATATGTAGTACATGGATTTGAATTGATTCTTCATTCCCATTGGTTAATTAATATTATTTAAATGTTGTGAATCACCACTATAGTGTTCTGATGAAGTCTACATGTGGTAGATGAAAGTGCTAAACCTATGTGGTTTGATTTGTTATGTTTTTTTTAAACAAACAGAAGCATTTATGTGTGTTTCTAGTGAGTCGTGATACTCAGCAGTGTATTTTTGAATTATTTGGACTGTTTCAATGTTCTTAAATAATAAACATACTATCTTTAAATTTATGATATTTAAATCTTTAAACATTTTAAAGCATTTAAACCATTCAAACAAAGTTAACTTCTAAGTTAAGTCCCCTGGGCAAGAATATGCCAAAGTTCAAAACCATCTTACTTTCCAACGTATTCAATTTTTGGCTCATATCAACTCCTCTAAATGAACTAGGACTAGCCAGAACACTGAAAAAGAATGAACCAACATCCTATATATATATATATATATATACATATATAGATTCAACAATTCCTTCAAATTTAGATATCTACTATAGGAAAATTTGACCGTTCCAGGGAATAAATCTCCCACCATTTCATCTAAACAAACTATGTGCCAAAATTATTGAGTCAAATTTCTCATTGTCAAATTGTCAAAAAGGGAGAAGATTTGGACACAAAATACAAATCTTTACCAAGAAAAGTGGGCTTTAAATTTTTTATGCCATGTGTTTTCTTACTAGAACACATGCCATAACTTTCATCATCTCTTCCAAGGCTATGTCTTACCACCCTGTCCAGAATTTTTTTTATAACCCCTTTTCAAAAGTCTTTTCTTACTCTCCAACAAAAATTCCTCTTTACATCACTCTTCTGAAGTATTCTGTACTATATGCTTAAATTCTCCAAAAGTTAATGAATGGTCCTCAATGGTGTGTATTTCTGAGCAAGTTTTGTATAAAAGAGTGGAGTCTGAGTATTCCAAATTTGTTAAATCTGGGGGACAGTTTAATTTATCAAAAGCTGAATGGGAAGAATTGAGCAGACTAAAGGGCTCTTTAAACAAATTATTTTCAGGCAGGCTGATAAGGGAGGCAAATGGCTGATTATGTCTAGAATAGAATATGATAAAATGGTTCGGGAACTGTTGCTGGTTAAGGAAGATTATGTTTTACTACCAGAAAATCCTTTTGCTTAGTTCAGTAATGAACTTTTTGAACTGTTGGAAAGGGGTAAAAGATTGTGTCTTCTTTCTGGTGAAGATGCTAAAAAGTTAAAAGTATTAAAACCATGTAATCCAGTTTTTTATGCATAAAATTCTGGCTTGTTCTCCGGGTAGACCAATTTTATCTGGTGTTCATTCCTTTCTGTACAATGTTGGGATATTTTTAGATTCTGTACTTAAAGAATTTTTGATAAGAATTCCTGCACATATTAAGAACACCCAACAAGTGTGTGAAATGGTCAACAAGATAGAGTGAAAGAACAATTTTCATTGGGTATTGATGGATGTAAGTTATCTTTACATGAACATACAGAATACATATGGATTGGAGGCTATTAATGACATCATGGAGAGGGTTCTAGAACAACTTTTATTGTTAGGTTCCTTGAATTTTGTTTGAATCACAACTATTTTAAGTATGATAACCACATTTATTTACAAAAGAAAGGCACAGATATGGAAACTTCTTACACACTAATGTATACAATTATATATATGGGCTTTTTTGAGAAGCAATTTATATATAATACTAAATTTTGTAGAGAAAACATGGTGTTATACAGAAGATACATAGATGATTTGTTTTTCATCTGTAGGGGGCATCCCTTTGAGTTTAGTAAATTTCTGGAAAAGTTAAATGTAAACCCTCATGGTGTGAAATTCTCTATGGGTAAGGGTGGTTCTACTATCCAATTTTTGGTTGTGGAATTTTATGTTGCTAGTATATCTAGAATACAGTATAGACCATTCAGGAAGCTCACTGCACTAAATAATTTTCTGTTTGTTGAGAGTATGCACCCCCCCCCCACACACTTGTTAAATGCATTACTCTTTGGGGAATTTAAGCATATAGTACGAAATACTTCTGATGAGAAATGTAAAGAGGAATTTTTGTTGGAGAGTAAGAAAAGACTTTTGAAAAGGGGAGGTAAGACATAGCCTTGGAAGGGATTATGAGAATTATGGCATGTATTCTAGTAATAAAACACATGGCATAAGAAATTTAAAGCCCACTTTTCTTGGTAAAGATTTGTGTTTTGTGTCCAAATTTTCTCCCTTTTCAACAATTAGAGTAATTTGATTCAAGAATTCGAAACAAACAACCCAGCAGATGGAAAACAGGAAATCCAAATGGTGTAATACCAAGCACCCGACTCCACGGTAGTTAAATCACTCCTTTATTTCACACAAAAACAGAAAGGATTGAGCGCTTTCGTCTCCACCCTGGAGACCTCTTCAGAATCAATTAAGACAAACAACGTTGGAGAATTTATACAGTTACCAAAGCAATTAAATTAGTCGTTGCTCAATTAATCAATTAAACGATAGAACAATAAAACAATAAAACAATATAAGATTTAAGCTGAAATTGGTTGATCACACTAAGCCACCACTTCCATAAATTTTATGCCTTACAAACATTACACATTTTGACAGCTTAAATGCAGGTTTATACATAAAACAAAACAGTATGTCAGGACTGAATGGACCACACATAACTATTGTTTTGGTTCTTGTTCCTTTTACTTAAGGCTGAGAATACATAAAAATATATTATAAAATGTATTTAAAAAATTTTTTAAAAAATATTGTATGTGTATATATAGAAAAAAATATGAAAATTGTTATTAATTCCTTTTTAGTGAAATCTCGTGTTATAAATGTGTATTTATCTTTAAAACACATAAAAAACACATATGACAAACTTTAAAATCATTTCACTTATACGTACCACCAAGAAATTAAATAAAAATTGAGTAAAAAATAATAAATGTAAAGTTAAAATATGACAATTGAATAAAATACATAAGATTCCAGTACAGGTAGTATATCTGTGTACAAAAACCTATCCACTAAGTATATATATATATGTTATATATATACATTCTATATCTTATATTGTATAATTTATGTTAAAACCATGTATACTTGTAAGTATCTTATGTAGTTGTTAAGTCCATGAAATGTTACAAATATATGTATACGTATATATAAATATATATGAATAAATAAATAAATAAATATATATTTTAAAAAAATATATATATGTTTTATAAATTTATATATATATATATATATATATATATATATATATATATATATATATATGTTTTATAAATATTTTTTATAACGGCAAAGGTTTGAATGATTGTATATCCATTACACCAGCATTAAAAGTACTAGCATCAGACCCTAAGAAACATTTTTAAAGTGGATAATATTATTCAACAACTTGATAAATATTCCCTATACTTCAATATTGTAATGTTTTAACATTTTATATTTAGTACTATACCTATATTACATAAATATTGCATATATTTGTATACCTCCACTATATTAATATAGCACAGAAATACATGCACATATTTATAAAACATATATATATATATATATATATATATATATATATATATATATATATTTTTTTTTTTAAATATATATATATTTATTTATTATTTTTATGCACACACTCACACACCACTGTCTAATGCAGGTTACCTACAGACACACACGACACCTTTCCATGGTCCATTTTACCTGCTTCCCTTCCTGACTCACACACATGTTGTCAACCTTTTGGGTCAGCCTTGACCTCCTGCACCCCCACACAACACCTTGTGCAAGTGATGGTATCTGTGCCTCATCCCTGTCATACTCACCATCGATGCAGGGAACTAAAGCTATGTATTTAATGCACAGGGTGACTGTATAAGTTAACATGTACTTGTATAATGTGGTGTTGTTTTACCATACCACTTGTAGTGGTTACTGACAGATACTGTATGCTGACATTTGTCACAAGTACCCCACACATTTTGTGTACCTTATGTTGTATGACGTTGTAATGGCTGTATACTTACACAAAGAAAGGTGTGTCATGGACCTGTTTCTGTTTCTGTTTCAGGACTCTGTTGGGATAACCTATGGATACACAGTGGCAATAAAGCAGCACAGGATGGAGTGTCAGCACAGCAGAAACATATCTTCAGCAAGATACAGCACTATAACTGCATGGCTACATAGGTTGATATATGTATAACAGGCTGACATGGACAATGGTGTCCTTCAGTGTATTCATACATCCCTAATCTGTGAAATGGTGTAATACCCTTGATAATTGTCACCAGAGTTTTGAGAACCAACACATTTACAAGCTATGATGATGGAGATGACCCATCTACAAATATCCTGTGTCCAGTGCCGACATTTCTCCGACAGCAGTTATGATTGTCTTGTTGTGCTTCCCATTGTGTAACCTGAACATGATGTGTGTCACACCAGATGTGAGATTCACATGCATTGGGGCCTGTTTCATATAGGATGTCTGTGTTACATACCTGTCACTCCAGCATGTACTATTTATACCGCAATGATGTTGTAGCTGTGTAAAACAGGTAAGACATGTGTTAATCCTGTCATGGATACATGGGAGGTACACAATGGAATCTGATACCTCCTTGTATGGAGCCATACACATCCCCTCCAAAGCATTTAGGAGACAGAATACACATGTTATGTACGTGTATTGGTGTACCATGGAACCTATGTGGCTGCTACAATTGTAAGATATGCCTGTGTAGTGACATAGCAAGGATGCCATTGCACACAATGATAGGTGTGATGACTGGCATATTCAGTATAGCAGTGACAGTCTGGGATTTATATCCCATACTTGTCTGTATAGGTTGTACAAAAGTGAATGCATCCCCACAACTTACTGACCAGTGAAAGTCAAAGGCTACATTACTCTCTGTGTCCTTAACTCCATGAGTAATAGGTCAACTGTGTGCAATCTTGCAGATATTGCAATATTTTCCAGGGGTGGATAACTTTCCAAAGGATAGTATTGTGCAGTTGTTGGCATTTAGTATTTATCAATGACTCTCACAACAACTGAATGTGTGTCATAGACCATCCTGGATAACTGTTGGTAATAATTGGAGATCAGTGACAGTTCTTAATATTCATTCACCTGCTAATATAGTCAGTGAGAGGTCACTGACAGTGGCTGAGAGTACAGGGAGGGAATGGCTAGAAGGGGTACACCAATAATGAAGAATGGTAAAATCCACTGGTGACTGGCATCATTGCAGCGTAGATCTCACAGTGCTATCTTCCCAGAGTATGACTGTCAGACACTTGCCTATTCACCAGCTGACATAACCCTCTGTACATAATATACACCGTTTCCAGCAAGCCCTGCTAGCCTAATATTGTCAAACACCTTGTCAGGTCATGGTAGGTGGAGTGAGTCATACATTGCATAATGTAAAAGTCAATGGGCTGCACCTGTTACAGTTGGTAGGCATGATCTGGCCTTGAGCAAAAGTAACAATGTACAAGAGTGTTAGTGCTTTCTTTTCATGGCATTTCATGTGACATGAGTCAGAGATCCAGGGACACTGCCTGCCACTACATACTAGATGTCCTCTGTGCAAGTAAGTATTGCAATTACTTCCAGCATGTTTCATGAAGAGAATCATGCAATGTGTCTGTACAGAGAACAGACACACATGTTAGGGAAATGTAGTATGCATACACTGTGTTGCTTAGTCGTGCTGCAGCTCACTTGCCCAAATGTTAGTCCAGGCCCTTACCTACAATGCCCTGAAGCAGCACCATGACATCCCCACAGTGGGGAACCAATGTATTACATCATGTGTTTAACAAAATGGGTGACCACTACAGCCCCCCAAGGGGTCTGAATGGAGACATGAAAATTCAGCAAGGGGGACCGAATGGAGAGATGAACATTCAGGAAGCAAAGGAGAGTAGTAGTGCTGAAACAGAATTCATCCTCAAGTCTTGGTGAGTGCCTTCATGAAGTGGACCCTGTTTTCTACAAAATCTCACAAGATGACACTGGTATATAGACTGCATTTATATAGCATATATCATGGACTGAAGTAGGTCAAAATTAAAAGAGATAGTTGGGTGCACAAGACCAGGACAAAAAAAGTGCCGAATCATGGTAGGCACACTGGAGCCAGGACTGGAAAAAATGACAGTGTAGAATTCTCAAAATAGAGAAACAGTCCTACAATGGGGCCAGGCCAGACCCAGGGGGAGGATGGCCGTCCCTCTTTTAGAAGGAAGTAGCAGTCCACAAAATTCACAACAACTAATAGGCTAAAAGAGCCATAAAGACAATAGAGTAGACTACTGAGGACAAGAAAGAAATTATGTATAGTTAATATTATCCAAAAAGCTTAGAATTTCCAGATGCAAGGTATACAAAATGATTAAGAGAGAAATTAGAGGAAAGAATAATATTTCCACAAGAAAAACTGTCAGAAGCTTCAAATGAAAATTTGCATTCATTAATACAACAGATTTGTGAAAAACAGTATATAGATCAAGAAACTTTGATCTGTTTTGAAAACGAAGCATCTGAGGAAGTGTGGAAATATAAACAACAAAACCAAGAGATATTTGAAAAGTATAAAAAAGAAATATGGACATGGAAAAGAAAGATAGAGTTGATATGGCACAATATTTATGCAAAGGAGAAAGCCAAATGAATCAATATAAAGAAGGAAGTCACAAAGATATTTGAAGAGAAATATAGGCAAAGGAATCCAGATATGGAAAATTTCGCAATAAAAAAATAATATCACAAAGATGGAAAGCAGAAAACAAGAATATTAAAATAGAAGTTAAAAAAATAGAAGTTGAAGTTATGGAGTGCCTGTGAAGTGAAGGATTTGGTGTAGAAGGTCTAACACAGGTTACATCATAGCATGACGGAGTGAGTCCACAAAGTAAGGAGAAGCAGGAAGCTCAGGAAACATCTAAAGAAGAACTATAGACATGGGAAAGAAAAAGAAATTTAATATGGTGTAATATTTATGCAAATCAATATTAACCAATATAAAAAGAGCAGCACCAAGGATATTTGAAGAGAAATATAGGCAAAGGAATCTGGACATGGAAAACTTTATAATACAAAAAATAAGAAGACAAAGAGGAAAAGTAGAAAAGGAGATTAGTAATGGAGAAATTAAGGAAAAAAAATTGAGGTTATTGAGTATCTGCGAAGTGAAGGATTCAGTGTAGAAATTCCAATTCAGAAAGCATCACAACAGGATAGAGCAATGGATATAAAAATGAAGGGGAAACCAGTGGAACTGAAAGCAATTAGTCAGGTGCCATATGAAGATGATTTACAGCCTTCCACAGGAAACCAGTATAAATGTTCACTTGAAGCTAGACCACAAGGGAAGGAACAGGAAACTGTGGAAACTCTGATGCAGCCAGTGTTGAGGAGCGATAGGCCAGTGATTTCCCACATGACAGAGCAACGAATGGCACAGGATGAAATTGAAGAGAATGTGCCACAGGAAGATGCTATACAACCTTCTATAGAATGCCTGCAGGAAAAGGAAAACAATGGATGTGCCCTCCATTTGGAAGAAAATGAGCTATGAGAAGAGTTACTTGATTTAATAGACATAGACAGCTATATCAAGATCAAGGAAAAAAATATACTGCAGAAGGTTAATAAAACCCAAAAAGTCAGAAGTCATAAAACAAATGAACACAGTAATTAGGACTGTTTATAGAGATCGATGTAATATAACAGAAGTAAAGAGGCTATATTACTGTGCAGCTAAATTAATAACTGATAAATTCTACCACAGAACACAGGGTAGTGAGGGAAAGGAAGGGGAGAAATTGAATACCATCATGGAAATATCGAATAGAGAAAACTATAAAGTAGTTAAGAGAAGATGTGTCACTGTTAGAAGACTATAGAAGAGGGAACAGATCAACAAAAATACTAAGAAAGATAGATGTGATAAAAGCAATGTGCAGTATTAGAACAGACCAGGATCTATCATGCACTATCACAGATAAGGGTCTATATTATGACAATGAACGATCAGATGATTGAACGTTGTTATATCGACCCCTAAATCTTGAATACTGAAAACAATGAACAACCAGAACAGCGATTTTTTTCCCAGGGAAAAGAAATCGCTGCCCCCCCCAAAAAAAAAAAAAAAAACACTAAACACTAAATGAGGTGGGGGGTTGTGCCCCCACACCCCACTACTTAACTATACCAACTCCGAGATCATACTACAGTGGAGGAAATGGCACAACCTGCATGGTCTTTTCCTGAGAAAAAATTTGCTGTTCTGGCCGTTCACTATTTTGCTGGTTCGACACTTTGTGTTCGAACTAACAGCATTGGATCATCTGATCGTTCACTGAACTAAAGTAGACCTGCAAATAGCAAACTTAAAATTTCAGCACAGGCAGAAAAACTTAGAAGATACAAAGATAACTATAAAGGAAAAGTACAAAATAGGCAATTTATTGATGACCCAAAAAAGGTTTATAGAGAATTGAGAAACAAGGTAAAATTAATTGAAAAACCACCAAAAAAAGAAGAAATAGATACATTTTGGAGAAGTATCTTGAAGATCCTGTGGAACATAACAAAGATGCTAAATGGATAGAAGAAGGTCTTGGGTACAAGATGAAAGCGCTTATCCTTGTGTATTTATGTTGGTTTTATCATATAATTAAAGTTATTAACTTTTATCTGCCATGCTGAAATTCTTCAACTTTATAAATGTGTGATAGAAAAGTTTTACTAACCATTATTAGGGTATGTAGGACAATGCAGACATCCACACACATATTTATGTATATTGCAGGAATGGATATATAAATGTAACTGTGTGTGTATATAATATGCATATGTGTTATGTAAATATATGGGTAGAGACTGAGACGGATGTGTATGTGTGTATTATATATATATATATTTATATATATACTGCGGTGGTGGTGCTGCGGTAGTGTTGTCACCTCACAGTAAGACGTTGTCCTGTTCGATTCTGAGCTAGAGCGTCTTCTGTGTCGAGACATGCTTAAATGGGTCTACCTTCGTTGAAGGTTGTGCTTCAGGGCCGGCAACTCGGCATGTAAAAATCTACTGCCAGTCATTAGCGGACCGGAGTTCCGCTGTGGCGACCCCTAACCGGGAAAAAGTCGAAAGACACAACAACAATACATATATATATATATATATATATATATATATATATATATACACATATAGATCTATTTGAAAATACATAAAGACAGATATATACTATGTATGTGACAGAGAGACAATGACAAGCGGATATGTATACGTATATGTATGTATGTATTGACATATCTATATATAACAGCTGATTTTGATCAAGGGGCAGCAGGACTGAGCTCAGTTTAAAAAAGGGTATGGGCATGGCCAGTGGGACTGTCAGGACGTATAAAGTGACTCCAGCCCACACCTACCTGTACTCCAGTCCAGAATTTTGTGTGTTACATACACTGACATCTGTCTCTTTTTCTGCAATACTGCACTTCATTCAAAATGTCCATGGCATTTCCAGCTGACTGATGTAATTAATATGTGACAGAGGTTCATAATGTTATGCCACACACAGACTGACAGTCTGTGAAAACACCAACATAATAATACCCCACATGCAAAAGATTTGTGTGCTTCCAGATTTGAACCATCAACACCATCACCCATGCTAACTTTCATAATCCACTGAGCCACACAAGTTGTCAGCCAGAGTGCAATCATTCATTGCACAATCAACAGCATAAATACGTATGTTGTTATTCCTGCATTAGGTGAGACATACAGTGTGTGATCGATTTCTACGTTACTGCCCTGAGATTGCCTGGAGTGCAGATATACCACTGATGACTTATGGTTAAAGCAGTTATATTAAAAAACTGATGTGTTGGGTGTGGGGGAACAACACCACATGTTCTGCTGGGATACACAGTAGTCCAAATATCATGTGACCCCACTGTTTAACATCTCCCTTGAATGATGTAGTGCATATTCCTATCATAAGGCCTAGTGAATATTAAGGAACGCATACTAGTGGACTGGGTAACTGTAGTACAATGTGGATGTTACTTCTGTCAAAATAGCCCACTATATTTCCTTGCATAAATGCAGCAGATCCATACATACAATACCATATTATTGTAATCCTTATAAGCAGTGTGTAGGTTAGAGACTTAACTTGCGAATTCAGCAGTTGACAGAACTGTAGTTCAGGGCTGACTCTGTCTGATGCAAACAGTACACAGCCAATATATTGATAGGTGCAGGTTGTGTCAGTTGCCTAGCATCACTTTTAATATATGTAAGAGAGTAAGAGTAAGGTGTCAGTCCCTAAGACCCTAGGTTGTCAGTGAATGTGCTATGCATTGTCTGTTAGCCAACGCCAGGGCATACTGGGCATGTCTATGTCTGCCTACAGGGACATCATCAGCGGGTTCGTCCTCTGAGTCCTCTTGTGACTGTGGCTATGGTGACATAGGCACTGGTGGGGGGCTATGCAATTCTTCCCTATTCTGATCTTGCTGCAGCTGTTTCCAAGGATCATATTGTGTAGCATAGCACATACTGTGAACATATGTGCACATGTGACTGGAGAGTAGTGCAGGGCTCCACCAGATATATTGAGGCACTGGAACCATGACTTCAGAAGCCCAAACACATGCTCCATGATGTTTCTAGTTTGTGCGTGTGCATCATTGTGGCATTCTTCCATGGGTGTGCATGCATTTATGATGGGTGTCACCATCCATGTTTCCAGGACATAATCAGCATCCATCAGTAAATTGCCATGTGGGATGTCCCCCCCAGAAAACATCTCGTACAGCTGTGGTGAGTGCCAGATATGGGAGTCATGATAACTGCCTTGGCTGCCAGCACACATTCATGATAATCCCCCGGGCATTGTACATGACTTGGCAGTTGATGGAGTGGCACCCTTTGTGGTTGACATAGATTCTACCCTCCTCACTGGGTGGTACCTTGATGTGTACATGAGTGCAATCTATGGCACCCAGTACTTCAGGGCAGTGTGCTACATGGTAGAAGTGTTGCATATTGCTATCCCTCACCTCAGTGGTGAAGGGAAAATAAATGCATACACTGGCATGTTGTAGCATAGCATTGAGTAACTAGTGGAGTTCCCTGGATACTGATACTTATGAGACCCCCATTGTGTCCCCAGTTGGTCTTTGGAAAGTACCTGTAGCTAGTATCCTAAGGGCTACACATGCCTTTTCTTTCCACTGGGATAGGTTCCCTTCTATTTGCTCTGGGTTGAGGGCGGCAGATCTCAATGAGTTCTTGTAGTATGTCCCAGTCCATCCTGGAGCAATCTGCAATCTGCAGCTCATGTAGCTTCTGAAAGGTTACCCTGGGCCTGAATACTCTTTTCCATCTCTGTCTAGGCCTATTGTCAGCAGCAGCAGTTATCCAGGCATGTCGAAGGGTCAGCTCCCAGTGATTTCTCCTGTCTTGCTGATGAATCTGGGCATCTTGGGGCAATGCAGCAATTGCCTCATGTACAGAGACAACCCTCTCCTCCTACCACCCAACACTACAACCTGTGAGAGATGCACTTATATAGCCAAACTGGAAGCAAAGCTCTCTTCACCCAAGACTGGACTAGACAGTCAAGAGGAGAAGGTAAACACTTGCACCGCACCACACTCATCACATAGTCCCTCAAAACCTACACCACCAAAACACACACATAGAAACACAAAACACACACCTGCATTTGCGGAGGCTCTCAATAAAAATCTGCCCAAGCATCAGCGACATCCAAAGCATAAACACAAGCAAACTCCACCCCCCAACACAACCCAAATGACACATAGCCCACAAACTCAGTGTGCCACTCAACCACAGCCCATAAGGCATAACAACGTACCCAACACTCTAGTCATAGGTGACTCTATAGTCAGGCACACTGATATTCCACTCACTAGACTAAACAAGGAGAAAGTTACTGTCAGCTGCCTGTCAGGTGCCAGGATCCGCCACATAATGCATGCACTCAGGTCACTCCACAATAAGTACAAATATGACACTGCCATTGTCCATGTTGGTGTGAATGACCTGAGACGTACCTCCCTGGACTACATAAAAAGAGACATGGAGAAGCTCTCCGATCTTGTATCCCAGGCAGGTATGACCCTAACCCTGAGTAGCATCCTGCCATCACCCAAAATGATATCACAGTACAAGGACAAAATGACTGACTTCAACAATTGGCTAAGCTTCTGGTGTCATTCTAAGGGGATCCAGTATTTGTCTGCCTGGGACGACATGATTAACAGTCCACGATGCTTTGCCAGAGGTGGCCTGCACCTGTCGCCCTTAGGATTCCGGATACTGGCTAAGACTCTTGCAACCTCTATAGTACCTTTTTTAGGCAAGGTTCAAATGACAAATTCACCACCGTAACAGGTACAAGCAAGCAAAATCTGAGGGTAATGTTATTCAATGCTAGAAGTCTAAACCTCAAAATGCACTCACTCAAGGCACTCCTTAAAATGGAGAACATTGACATCTGTGCAGTGACAGAGACCTGGTTCAAAGCTCCAGAGAGCACCCCTGCATTACCAGGCTTCAATTCATACCACACCTTTCGGCCACCTAACCCAGAAAGAAGCACTAAGGTGGAGGCGTGTCCATATTCATTAAGGATATCCACACCTCCAGGCTAGTTGCACAGCATAATGCATATGAGATTATCCAAGTGCAACTAACTCTGGGCAAGACCGCAATCCAAATTGTAGCTTGCTACAGACCCCCACCATGCCCCAGGATTCACACTCCTCATTTCTTGATGCACTGGAAAGTATTAGGGTACAACCCAACACCCTAATAAAGGGCAATTTCAACTACCCCACCATTAACTGGGAAAACTACTCATGTACCAACTCTTTTGCTCAACGTTTTTAGAATTCATAAATTCCAATGCCTTGGATCAACTTATTCACACCCCCACCAGGGGCAGCAATATCCTAGACCTGGTCATTGCCAACATGGGAAACCGGTGTTCCACACCAGAGGTCAATTCCTCGTTGGTCAGATCCGACCACAAGCTAATCAGCCTAGATATCCACATCCCACCCCCAGCCCCAATTAAAGAAACCATCGTAAAACCTTCTCAAAAGCCAACTTCACACTTCTCAAGACAGAAGTAGCAAAATTCATGACATCCATGCAGACGGACAATAGAGGTATGACTGCCGAATCCTACACAAATGCACTTTATAAGCACTTACACGAGTGTATGGATCATGCTATCCCTAATAGAACCAAGATGTTATCCTCCATAAAAAGGAAGCCAATTTGGTGGACCTCTGCCATAAATAAACTCTACAACAGGAGAAAGAAACTGTTGCAAAAAAGAGTAAAATCCCATGACTGGAGGAACTCCCTGGTCAACCTCAGTAAGAAGCTGAGATCCCTCATAAAATCCTCCAAAGCTAGTTACGAAAACAAAATTGCCACTGACTCTAAAGACAACCACAAAGCATTCTATAGCTATGTCAAGAATCTAAATGGGAACACTCAGATCTGCTCTGAGTTACAACATAATGGCACTAAATATACAGAACCAACTGATATTGCCAACATCCTAGCAGATAGGTTTGGTGTTAACTTTACCCCCCTCTCACCCCCTAGAGGGCCCATCTCTATACCTGAAGAATGCAAAGTTCCTATAATCATGGCTGCACAGGTAAAAATCACACTCTCCAAAGCCAAGAACACAGCATCCATAGGACCTGACAATATCCCAGGCTGCGTTCTACATGAACTACAGAATTAACTGGCACCCTACCTAAGTACCATGTTCAATCATAGCCTCACCTCAGGCTTTGTACCCACTGAATGGTGCACTGCAACAGTTATCCCACTCCACAAAGGGGGAGCCACGACGGACCCCGGGAACTACCGCCCCATTAGCCTGACGAGCCTGGTCTGCAAGGCCATGGAACGTATCATCATGGAACTCATAAACAAAGACATTGGTAATCTCCAAACTCTGGACCCTACTCAGTTTGGATTTGTAAAAAGCAGATCATGTCTCCTAAACCTGATTGACTTCTTTGAAGCAGTCACCAAAGCCATAGATGAGGGTAAAATGGTTCACACAGCTTATCTAGATCTCGCCACGGCTTTCGACACCATCCCCCACTCTGGAATTATAGATAAGCTCACTAAACTAGGTATAAATCCCTATGTCACAAGATGGGTTGCCAACTGGCTCATGGACAGAACCCACACTGTGAAAGTAGCGGATTCCAAATCCGACATCAGACCAGTGACAAGTGGAGTACCACAGGGTTCAGTCCTGGGTCCTCTCCTGTTTGGTATCTACTTTTCTGAAGTGCAGGCCAACACAGAAGGTCTTTGGCTAACAAAGTTTGTAGATGACTGCAAACTAGGAGCCATAATCGAAACTCCGAATGGTGTGGACAAACTACAAAAGGGCCTCAATGAGACAGATACCTGGTGTCAAAGCCATGGCCTGAAGCTCAATGCCAAAAAGTGTATTGTCATCCCCTTTGGTAAAAACTCTGTACCCATGAACTACCACAGAGCTGGTAGTCTAATTAATGCTGAAAATGTGATAAGAGACCTTGGGACACAGGTGGACAGTAGTCTCTCCTTTGATAATCACATCGCCACAGTGGTCAGGAAATCCTTCTACATGGCTCATCTCATCACAAAAGGTTTCTCATCCAGAAAAAAAGAGGTCATTGTTCCCCTCTACTCATCACTCATTAGACCCATTATAGAGTACAACGCCCCTTTTGGTATGTACCTCACAAGACATCTACAACAACTGGAAAGACCACAGAAATACCTCACAAAGAGGATTACTGGCCTCAAACATATGCCCTATGCAGACCGTCTCAAAAAACTGCAGCTTTACTCCATCGCATATCTCCTACTCAGGGGCGATCTCTGCCTAACATACAAAGCTATGTCAAACCCAGAGCTGTTGGACATGCTCCACTTAAAGAAATCCCAATCCCTCCAAGCAACACGCTCCAGGGACCTTAACCTTGTCACCACAATAAACAGAACATGCTGGAGGGATAGATTCCTGTCCCAGAGACTTCCCATACTCTGGAACAGACTACCTATCTATGTCAAACAGAGCTCCTCATTAGCACTTTTCAAGAAAAATCTTGATGATTGGATGGGAAATGGGAAATTCACCCTGGGGATCACTTCTGTGGCTCTGCTCGACAGTGGCACAGGAAAATAATTTTCTTGGGTAGCGAAAGCCAGGGTACTTTTTTTGGCTAGGCTTGTATGGGCCCTAGGGCCGATAGCCTAGTACCTACCTATGAACCTATGAACCTATGAACCTATGAGAACTGATTTCAGTATCTAGCACATACAGGTGTACCAGATCCTAGCATTCTCTCAGTTAAAATTCCCAAGTCTGTACTCCAATGGTCCAGAATACTGGGGAAAATCAGAATGTAGGGTGTATGCATACATTATAAAGCTCTGCTGTAGGTGCAGAATGTACGACTGGCTAACTATGATGCATTCTACCTGCCTCCAGTATAATTACCATCACTTAATGGCCCTATTTTTGCTTAAGCAATGGTCAAAACTAATTAAATACATTTGGTTTTCAGACATGCTCAGCATTGCAGCGAGCCATGCAGACACGTGCACTGAATGTAAACAGAGCTTAGAAGTTAGTGGACACACCCGCCTGAAAGGACATGCTCAGCCAGGCAGTGTGCTACACAAACACGTGCACCTAAGCTGAAATGAGCTTAGAAGTCAGTGGACATACCCCCCACTGGTGTCAGCTACATTCTGTGTAAACAGCAATAAGGGTCTGAACTTACATGTAGGGGATATGCAGACACAATTACTCCTTTCTGCTATTCATTAATAACACCTCATTTGCATAGGTATTCGTGCTCACAGCCTGGAAACTACACATTTCATAGCCCTACCACGTTAGCAACAGCACCAATGCACCATTGTAGGGACTCCACACAAGGTCCTGTAATACATTTCTGTGACATAATACAATTTTTTTTTAATCTTTCTATAAAGCATGTTTGCACACTGTAGAGTGGAGTGCAAACATGCCCAGATTGTTAAAAAAAGTAATAATTTAACTTAGCTCCTTTAATTTTTCAGACATACAGGATAATAGTTTTGCTCAAATGTGTATGTGGTATGACATTTCTTTCCATGCATCTACATTTTTACAACCCCTTTTGTCTGTTTACACTCCTGTACATGGAATTTTTCTGTGTACAGTACGGACACTAACACGGGGCCTGAACAGATGCCTATCTGCTTGCTGGATTGCTCTACCTGTGTCGTTTGCATGAGATTCACCTGCTTATGAGGTGATTTGCATGCCAGGGAAGTTTCCATGTTGACTCGTGCATGCTCGCCACTCAGTAGCTCTTACTGAATCTAAAAATGTTTGCGCTCATGTAAGCAGTGAGGAGCGATGCCTACACTGAAAAAAAATTGCAGGCTTTATTAAATTCTTCCCTCTGCCTATTTCAGCCTTCAAAACCTTAATAAAATCAACATTTTTACCAATACATTTTAAAGGCCTTAAACTTGATCACAGAATTAATAACTCCTGCTGGTGAGATTAGTTCCTGACATACCATATCCCTGTCTTAGGGACAGGCACAATCCGTACACCAAATAAAGCAACTCTTTTGTCATCTTTAAAACCCGGAAAGAAAATAATTGGATGGCTAGCCATAAATGTATTCCAGGAGTTTATAGTGCAGCACATTCATCTATAGAAAATCAATGTATTCATAACAGTATTCATGTGAATTAGAAAGGTGATATCTGCCTGGCATGTAAGGCATACATGGGCACCGTCCAAATGAACCTTTTGCACATCAGAACTACTGGATCTAAAGACCTAAGTTTTGTTTACAATATAAATAGGATATGTTGGAGAGACAGATATGTATCTCAGATAATTCCTTTTCTCTGGAATAGGCTCCCCATTCATGTGAAACAAAGTCCATCACTAACACTATTTAAGTGTAACTTGGACGATTGGATGTTAAATTGAAATTCACTCTGGGTCTGGCATCCACATATGTGATGGACAGAGATAGTCAGTAAATCATGTTGTAACCAGCAATCACCCCTGTATAAAAGTCTAAAACATATAACTTGTGGAACACATTTAGGTTGAGAGGCTAAGCATATATAGGCCATAGTGCATGTTAGCCTAGTATATTTTATTTTATTTTATTTATTTTATTTTATTTTACATTTGTTAACCGGGCTAGTCTGGCTGGATACATGTCCATTTTCAGCAGAGGCCCGAGGAGAAAAGCTCCACTATCATACTATAAACTTTACAGTTCAAAACAATCAAGAATCAAAAACAATCAAACAATGACAAAAAGCAAACAACAATTGAATATACAGTGTAAAATATGAAAGCAGGTAAAGGAATGGTTATTATGTAGTTTAAAAAAATGCAGAAATGAAGTATGCAAAAAGTGGAAAAGTAGAAGTTGTGTCTGGCGCTAATATTAAGGACATAGCCTAGCATAGGAGTAGCCAGTAAGTGAGTAAGAGAAGAGAGGGTGACCAAAAAGAAGTGATAAAAGCATGAGGTAGGAGGGTATAGGAAGTGTGAAAAAAGAAGCAAGAGAAAGAAAGCAGATGGTCAGAAGGGAAATCAATCAGAAGTTAAGCATAATCAGTGGAAGTGAAAGGAGGGGACTGGAGAGGGTAAAATCTTTGCTGAGCTCAGTCGGGATTGGAGCATGGGCATAGCCAGTGATTTTGTAAATGATTTCTAATCTGTTTTTTGAAAAGGTGAGATGAGCCTAGGGAGGTCAGTTCTCTGGGAAGTTTATTCCAATACGATCCAACAGTGTTTGCAAATAAGGAGTCACCTGCTTTATTATGAGATTTGACAGTAGTTACTAGAAGTTTGTTGGCTGAGCGAAGTGTAGTAAGATTTTTATAAGGTGTGATGAGGTTATTCAGTATGGGTGTATTGGAGGGGTAATGTAGAATTTTAAAAGTGATGACTAATTGCTGTAGGAGTATTAGGTTTGGAAGTTCTAGCCAGTTAAGTTTTTTTAAGTTAAGACAGTGATGAGTACGGAATGGGGAGCCTGTGGCAAATCTGGCAATACTATGGTAGGCTGAATTAAGTTTCTGAAGGTTAGCTTTAGAAATGTTGATAAAAGATGGAGAGGCATACAGTAGTGTAGAGATGAGGTGAGTTTGGGCAAGAGACACTCGGGATGTGGCAGTAAGAAAGGGCTTAAGTCTGTAGAGGGCACCTATTTTTTTATTAACTGTCTTGATAGTTAAATCAATGTGATAGTCAAAGTTTAGCTGATTGTCTATGGTAACGCCTAGTAATTTTGTGGAATGGTCAGGTTTAATGATAGTGCCATTGCAGGACACAATGGAAAAAGAGATTGGGGTGGATTTAAGGGTTGGGGTGAAAAGTAGAAGTTTGGTTTTTTTGGGATTTAGGAGGAGACAGATATGTTGGAACCATTTTTCTGCTGCTGTGAAGACTATTTGGGTAGAGGAGTGGAGTTCTACTGGGGATGGAGCAGAGCAGATGAGAGTTGAGTCATCAGCATACTGTATACAAGTGGATGTAGGGAGGGAAGTGGGCAGGTTATTTATGAATATAGAGAAAAGGAGGGGACCTAAGATGGATCCTTGTGGGACGCCAATAGTAACTGGGAGCTGAGAGGATAGATGGGTGTCCCAGAGGACTGCTTGTTTTCTGTTTGTCAAGTACGAGTCAAACCACTGTAGTGCTAGTGAATCAAGTGAGAGGGATTTTAAACTGTGTAGGAGAAGTTGATGGTTGACCATATCGAATGCTTTCGAGAGGTCCAGGAATAGTGCAGAGGAGAAAAGGTTGTTATTGCGATTTTTGTTGATTATGTCAGTGAAGGAGAGAAGGGCAGTAGAAGTACTGTGGTACGGCCTAAAACCATGTTGTGAGTCAACAAGTAAGTTGTTATGCAAGAGATGATGTAAGAGTTGATGGTGTATGCAGCGTTCCATTATTTTAGATAGTGGAGATAGAAGGGCAATAGGCCGAAAATTGGAGCGTTCATTAGAGTTACCTCCTTTATGGAGGGGAATGATATGGGAGATTTTCCAACAGGATGGGATTTTGGATTCGGTTATAGTTCTGTTTATTAAGATGGAGACTGGGTAGGCTAGTTCGGTTGCAGCTAGTTGAAGATATTCAGCTGGTAGCTTGTCGGCAGAAGGGGTGCAAGGTTTAAGTTTAGAGAGTAACTTACGTATATAGGTTGTGGAGACTGTATTAAACTTTAGCATGGGGGTGCTGTTTTGGGTGGAGGTTATTTAGAGGGAAAGGGGGGGAGTCATGGTGTTTGCTAGAGAGGCTACTGTTTGAGAGAAGAAGTTGTTGAAAGTGTTGGCTATTATATTAGGTTGGGTCTGAGCTAGGCTAGCTGGGGTAGGTGTTTTGGTGTTCCCTGGATGGAGCAGTTTCTTTATTCCTGACCAAAATTGTTTGGGGTTTTGGTTTTGGTTTTGGTTTTGTTGATACTGAAAGTAATAGTTTTTTTTATCCAGATTGGTAAGTTTCTTTGTTGTGTTTCTCAGGTGTTTGAAGTTTTGATGGTCAGTAGGGTTTTTAGTGGACCTCCATTTTGTCCATAATTTATTTCTAGCTCGCATTGTTTGTTTAGTCTTTTTGGAGAGCCATGGGGCTGCCTTGGAGCCTAGTCTAATTAAACGAGATGGGGCATGATGCTGGAGAATTTGTAGGAAGGTATTGTTGAAATGGGTAACTGCTTCATCTATTGGGAGGTATTTTAGAGTTGACCAGTTATATTCTTTGAGTTCATTTCGAAAGGATGCTAGGTTAAAATTCGTTTTGTTGTGTACAGTACGATAGGTAGCATGCTTGGGATTGTTGTATTTTTGTTTAGTGATAAAGGTAAGGAGATGGTCGCTGATATTGGCAGGGAGTATTCCGGTTTTATAAGAGAGGGGATTGTTATTAATCAGTATCCAATCTAGGATGGTTTGTTTGTGGGTTGATTTGTGCATTCTAGTAGGGGAGTTAATGGTTTGATGAAAGTTAAAGAGATTAAGGTGAATGGTGGGTTTGGGAGATATGCAGGAGTTCCAGTCAATATTAAAGTCTCCTAAGATTATGGTTTCCTGAGGAAAGCTACAGGAGACCCAGCTTAGGATATTTTCTAGTGTGTTGACGTTATTGCCTGGAGGGATGTAGGAGCATATTATATATATAGCCTTGGTTTTATTAACTTGGAGTTTGGAACAGAGTATTTCAGCATTAGCTGGGGAGGGGGGCAGGGAGTCAATTAAGGCTACCTATAGTTGGGAGTTGTATAAAAGGGCCACTCCCCCACCCTTTTTATTAAGACGATCTTGCCTTAAGGTGCTATAGCCTGGGGGAGTAATTTCGTTGTCTTTGGTACTGGGTTTAAGCCAAGTTTCAATGAGACAGAGAATATCAAAGGCGTAGAAATCAATTAAGGCATGGAGTTGTGTGATTTTATTGTTGATGCTACGAATATTTAGGTGAGCTATAGAGAGGGAGTCAGTGGAGAAAGGTGAACCAGAACAATTAGCAGTTTGGTTTGTAGGGGTGTGGCTGAGGAGAGTATTGGGACCAGGGTTGGGTTGGATGTCCCCATGTATCAGTAAAAGTATTTGTGGGACTTGAAATACTTTTAGGTTTTTGCAGGGTATTAGATAAAACCGTTTAGAGGTTAGGAATCTGTAATGGTGTACTTTGTGGTAGAGAGGGGGAAGGTAGGGACAGGTTGACAGGATATTAATATGTGTTTGGTCAGGTAGAGGAAGTGTAGATGTGGTGTGTTTGGCTAACACAGGAGGTTGGCTAAGCATAAGATATTCGTAGGAGGTAAGAGTATAGTAATAAAGAAGGACGTTAAGGAGAAGAAGAGAAAATATTGAGTTAAGGCTTAAAGGCATGTTATTAGTGAGATGAGGTTAGCAAGTTTAGGACTAAGTGGTATGTGATAGTAGAGTGAGGTGTGGTAGTTAGATAAGATTGTGGAGAGAGGGTGAGGTGGTAGGACTTGGAGTATAGTGTTGACAGGTGATGTTGTACAGGAAATGAGATAGGTAGTTAGTTAATTGGGGGTGTGTCTAAGCAAGTATAAAGGTAGGGCCCCTGGGGGTGGGTGGGAATTGGGGGTAGGGAGGGGAGCAGAGTGAGCGTAGCGAACGGAGCGGGGAAGAGCAAGTGAGGTGATCAGTTGCAGAAAACAATCAGGCAAGAAGAGAGAAGCAGGTGTAAAGGTAAGGGTGAGCTAAAGAGTAAAAATTAGTGGGGAATATGTAGTGAGTGGGGGGTAGGTGATAGTAGTGGGTAAGGTAGAGGAGTCAGACGTAAGGGAATAGCAAGAGGCAGAGGTCTAATATGGAACTAAAAAAAGACTAAAAAAAGTGCGATTTGTAGTGGAATACTCTGAAAAATATGGGGAAGAGAAAGAAAAAAAAGTAGTAGGATTCATAGTATAAAGGGCGCCACCTAGTGGCCAGGTCTGGAAGGATATAAGACAGAGCAAGCAGGGAGTTCACCAAGAGAAAAAAAAGTCAGGGTAGTGGGAGAGGTTCCCCAAGGACAAAGCCGAGGAGAGGAGGGAAAGAGAAAGGATCTAAAGTCCAACTAGAGGGGGGGGGCTGCTGGTTAACTTGGTAGGGGAGCAAATATATCCTGGAGAGTAAAGTTAAACAGTACAAGAATAGGACATACTTTCCAAAAAAGGTCAACTCTGGGTAGACAGTCTTATTGGGGAGGACGTAAAATCCTATTCAGGATTATGGTGCTTAATATGATGTCCACAGGGCCTCTTTGGCTAGGGAAGGACAGGAACCCAGGTGTACAGTCTGAGAATTATATAGGAAGAGAGAGAAAGACAAAGGGAAATAAAGTCATTAGTCAATGACGTGTGTACCACATAACTAGAACATATGCCTTAAATCTAAGAACAAGGTCAGTACAGAGACTAACCCAAGACACACTGTATAAAACGGTTTAGTTAGACCGCTAGTGAAACACAGTAGGGCTCACAAAACACCCGTGCAACAGTTACATGCTAGAATATAATTTAAGCTAGCGACATCGACCCTAATGTTTAATCAAGTTCTACTCTTCAACATGAGCTTCAGCAGTCAGCAGTTACTAGAGAAATGGCAGGACACAACATTCACAGCCTAGCGTCTATAGCCGATGATTACAGGATCCCAAGAGGGATGCAAGTTAGATATAATGTTGCTTCATTGAACCTTTTTTATCTTGAACTTGTGTGAATCATGTCTGACATAACATTTCATCCATGTAAACCTACAATGCACACCATTTAGGAAAGGTGAAAAAATCTGTATGACTTGTCATTGCAGTCATTAACTGCAATGATATATACATTATAATTTTTACAGGTGGCAGTTACCTACAGTAGTAAAAATAAAGGTATTAATATAGAAAAATTTTAAGTAGAAATACAATACAAGAATTACTGTTTAAAATAAGTATCCTGGCATGTAAACTTACACTGCTGGTCACTTCACCCTCAGCACTGCACAACTGTTGATATTTTCTTCTCTCTGAAGTCTCAAATTACTGTGAATGATGACATAAAAATAATATGATATGCAGTATCTGAGTAATATTTTAATCTAACAATTTCTGCAGAAAATGGAAATGGTCAAATTGGAAAAAAACAAAGTATATATGTTAAATCAATTGCAATGCATTATCTCATGAAATATTGAAAAGTTGAGGACATTCGGTACTTCTGCACTTAAGTAAAAACCCTAAAGCAGAAATTACTCCTCAAAGCAGAGGAAATGGGATTATTATTTATATGATACCTTATAACATCACTGAACAGTAGTCACTAAACACTCAGGCATGACTTTAACAGTAATATAAGTTACTTTTTAGAAGGAAAGAAGAGGAAAAAAAAATAAGATGAAAAAGAATGTCAGATGAACAGTGACAGCAGAAAATGCACCACAAAGCATAGCCCACAGATATTACTAAATGCATCAATTACATTTTATGTGTTTTGTACAAGAAAGGAAACACTAACCTAAATCACATGGTCCATAGTTCTGGACTAGATGACACATCTTTACCAGTGCAGCCATATAGGTTCATAGGTTCATAGATAGGTACTAGGCTCTCTGCCCAAGGTCATTTATAAGCCTAGCCAGAGTGTGTCAGCTTTCGCCACCCCATTGATTAATTAACTGATCCTCTGTCAAGCAGAGCCAATGAAGTGATCCCAGGGGTGTATTTTCTGTTACCCATCCACTCATCAAGGTTTCTCTTGAAGAGTGTTAGTGAGGGGCTCTGCCTGATGTAATTTAGAATTTTGTTCCAAAGCACGGGGAGTCTCTGTGACAGGAATCTATCCCTCCAGCATGTTCTATTTATTGTTGTGGTGAGGTTTAGCTCACTAGAGTGCGTGGCTCACAGTGACTTGGATTTCTTTATGTGGAGCATGTCCATCAATTCTGAGTTGGACATGGCTTTGTAAGTCAGGCAGAGATCACCTCTGAGTAAGCAATATGCCACTGAGTTCAGCCGGTGTTTTTTCAGTCGGGCTGCATAGGACATATGTTTGAGGCAAGTAATCCTCTTGGTGAGGTACTTTTGTGGTCTTTCCAGCTGTTGGAAGTGTCTTGTGAGGTACATCTCAAATGGGGCATTGTATTCTATGATGGGTTTAATGAGTGACAAGTAGAGGGGCACTATCTTTATTTCTAGATGCAAACCCTTTAGGAATTAGATGGGCCACAAAGAAGGATTTCCTAACTACCTTGGCAATATGATTGTCAAAGGAGAGATTACTATCTACCTGAGTCCCTAAATCTCTTATTACCTCTTCTATATTAAGAGGGCTGCCATCTATGTGGTAATTCGTGGGTGTTTTGTGTTTCCCAAATGGGATGACTATGCATTTTTTGGCATTTAGCTTGAGGCCATGACTTTGACACCAGTTGTCCATCTCAGTAAAGCCCTTTTAGAGGATGTCCGTGTCTGCCAGAGAGTCAATTATGGTTCCCAGTTTGCAGTTATCAGCAAACTTGGTTATCCATAGTCCTCCTGTGTTTTCCTGTACTTCTGAGAAGTATATGCCAAACAGTAGGGGTCCCAGGACTGAGCCTTGCGGGACACCACTTGTGACTGGTTTAGAGCCAGACCTGGAGCCCGCTATTCTTACCATATGAGTTCTGTCTGTAAGCCAGTTGGCAACCCATCTCATGACGTAGGGGTTTATGTTCAGGCCGATGAGTTTTTCTGTAATACCCAAGTGGGGAATGGTGTTGAAAGCCTTGGCGAGGTCAAGGTAGGCTGTGTGAATCACCTTTCCCTCGTCTATGGCCTTGGTGACTGTCTCGGAGAAGTCAACCAGGTTTAGTAGATATGATCTGCCCTTAACAAAGCTGAACTGGGTTGGGTCAAGTGTTTTGTGGATCCCAATGCCTTTGTTAATGAGTTCCATGATGATGCGTTCCATAGCCTTGCACACCAGGCTAGTGAGGCTTATGGGGCAATAGTTACCAGGTCAGTTGTGGCCCCCTCCTTTGTGGAGAGAAATAACCATTGCTGTGCATCATTCTATGGGCACATAGCCTTTGGAGAGGCTGAGGCTGAACAGCATGTTTAGGTGGGGGGGTTAGTTTGTTCTGTAGTTCATGCAAGATGCAGCCTGGGACACCATCTGGTCCCATTGACGCTGTGTTTTTGGCTTTTAAAAGGGCTGTTTTCACCTGTGCGTCTGTGATTTTTGGGACACTACACTTTTCCGGTATTGTTGTGGGCCCTTTTGGAGGTGAGAGGGGGTGAAGGTTGCACTGAATCTATCTGCCAGGATGTTAGCAATATCAGTAGGTTCAGTATATTTTGTGCTATTTTGCACTAGTTCATTGCATATCTGCGAGTTTCCACTTAGATTCTTAACATAGCTAAAGAAGGCTTTGTGGTTATATTTTGAATCCTTGGCTATTTTTCTTTCAAAGTTAGCCTTGGATGATTTCATGAGGGACCTTAGTTTCATACTGATACTGATCAGGGATGTCTTTCCTTCTTGGGATTTGCTTTTTTTTCTGAACTAGTTTCCTCTTTCTATTGTATAGCCTGTTTATTGCAGGGGTCCACCAAACTGATTTCCTTCACTTAGAGGAGTGAGTCTTGGTTTTGCTAGGGATGGCACGATCCATGCATCCTTGTAGGTGCTCATAGAGTGTATTTGTAAAGGTTTCTGCATCTTGGGAAGAGTTATCCTTTAACGTGGGGGCTGTAAAACTTACCAACTCTGTCTTAAGTAAGGTGAAGTTTGCTTTAGAAAAGTTTTTTACTGTGATTTCCTTAGTTGGGGGTGGTGGTGGGGTGTGGACATCCAGAGTAGTTAGTTTATGGTCTGATCTAACCAGTGACGGGTTGACCTCTGGTGTGAAACACCTGTCGCTCATGTTGGTGATAACCAGGTCCAATATGTTTTCACCTCTGATAGGGGAGTTTACCAGCTGATCCAGGGCATTTGAGCTGATGAATTTCAGGAAGCGGTGGGCCTGGGAATTTGTACTTGAGTAGTTTTCCCAGTGAATGATAGGGTAATTGACATCGCCCAATATCAGGGTGTTCGGTAGGACCTTCATGTTTTCCAGTGTCTCCAGAAAGATGGAGTCGTGGTCCTGAGTCATGGAGGCTGATCTGTAGCAGGCCACAATTTGCATTGCAGATTTGCCCAATGTTAGCTGCACATGGATGATCTCAGAGGTATCATGCTGTGCCACTAACCTGCAGGTGTAGGTATCCTTGATGAATATGGATACACCCCCTCCTTTTGTGTTTCGGCCTGTGTTCTGTGGCCAAAACGTGTGGTATGAGTTGTAGCCCAGTAGTGCTGGGGTGCTCTCTGGAGCCTTGAACCAGGTTTCAGTTACTGCATAGATGTTGACATTCTCCATACTGAGGAGTGCTTCAAGCGCGTGCATTTTGAGATTTAAACTCCTGGCGTTGAGTAGCATAACCCTCAGTTTTTTGTTAATTGTGCTGTTTACGGAGGTGGGTTTGACTTTTGAGCCTTGCCTAAAAAAGGCACTATGGGGGCAGTAAAAGCCTTGGCCAGTATTCGAAAGCCTAGGGGTGACAGATGCAAGCCGTCTCTTGCGAAGCAATGCAGCTTGTTGAGCATGTCATCCCAGGTTGACAGACACTGGGTCCCCTTTGAATGACACCAGAAACTTAGCCAATCGTTGAAATTGATCATTTTTTCTTTATACTGAGGTTTCATTCTTGGTGAGGGCAGGATGCTACTCAGGATCAGGGTCATACTAGCCTGGGATACATGATCAGAGAGCTCTTTCATGTCTCTTTTCATGTAGTCCAGGGAGGTAAGTCTCAGGTCATTCACACCAACATGAACAATGGCAGAGTCATATTTGTACTTGTTCTGGAGTGACCTGAGTGCTTGTGTTATGTGGCAGATTCTGGATCCCGACAGGCAGCTAACAGTAACCTTCTGCTTGTCCAGCCAGTGTGCCTGACTATAGAGTCACCTATTACTAGTGTGTTAGGTATGTTATTTCGCCTTAAGGGCTGTGATTGTGTGGCACACTGATTTTGTGTTTTATGTGGTGTCTGGTTTGCGACGGGAAGTGCAGGTTGTTTGAGTGTCTGCTTTGGAGGTCTGTGATGCTTTTGCAGGTTTTTATTTAGAGCCTCCGAGTATGATTTTGTGTATTTATGTGTATTTTTTGCCAGTGCTGTTTTAGTAGGTCTGTGTGCGGCTGGAGTTGTGGTGCAAGTGTTAACCTTCTCCTCTTGACTGTCTGCTCCAGTCTTGGGTGGAGACAGCTTAGCTTCCAGTTTAGCTGTATAATTCCATCTCTCGCATATGGCCAGTGAATTACAATTTCAGTGCCAAAACCCACTTCATATTCTCATCTTGGTCATACTTCAATACCTATATTTTTGATGTGTGGGTGTGAGCATATATATATGTCTCTACAAATGTAAATGTATAAATGTATTGTGAATGAGAATGTATCTAAAAAAAAAAAAAAAAAAAAAAAAAAAACCTTTTTAATTTTCTACTAATTGTTTGTTCTAACAGATGCATTATATGCTGTGTAAATTTTCATTTTTGTACTACTTTAAATAATGTAACACCTAAATTTGTTCTTAAGAATTGCTTAGAACTGCATAAATGCTAATAGTGCAACATGGAGCTTTTCTCCCCCGGCCTCCGCTGAAAATGGACCTGTGTCCAGTCGGACCCTCCCGGTTAACAAATGTAAAATAAAATAAATAAATAAATATGTTAGTGTTTTGTAGTAGGAGGAGAGAGTTGTCAATGCACATGAGGAAATTGTAACATTGCCTCAGGATACCCAGATTCACCAGCTGGACTGGAGAGTGCACCTGAAGTTGCCCTTTTGTCATGCCTGAATAGTAGGGTGAGCTGCTTAGTTGCTTGGTTGGTGAGGGGTGAATAAAGAGCCTTGTCCTGCTGGGCAATCAGTGTCAGGGTATATTAGTGCTTGCTATTAGGTCTGAGCAAGTGCTGGGCTGTAAGATGCTTTTTGAGTGCTTAGGTTGAGAGTTAGACTAGTTTCAAGGGAAAAACTGAAGAGGAGACTTAGTGGAGACGGGAATAATTTAACCGTATCTAACCAGTACTGCCCGGTGTGCAAAATCATGAAAATGCATTTTTTATAGTAGGGAAATGAAAGAGATCGAAATTAGCCAAAAATGGCCAATAAACTACTAACTTCTGGGCTGGAACTATTCCACCAGGGACAGATAGGTTGCTCAAAGCTCCCCTTTTTCACAGCTGAACAGAGAAACTTCCTTCTATCCAAGTAAATTATGGGCAACTCAGAAACTAGTATTACAGCCCTGAATTCAGCACTAGCGACTATACTAGCTTTGAAAGGTGGGAAACAAGGAATTTTTTTTTTTTTTAAAAGATAAGGCAAAAACAGTAAAAAAATACACTTAAAACACCTTTGAATGACTACAAACAATCAGAAATGGCTATCTCACTTTAGTGTGTAGCCTACAACAGTTAAACAAATTATTTAAACAAAACACAAATTCCTAAAAGTGCAGGCAGTCAAATAAGTGCAATATGTGAAAAAAACAAGCTTTTAAGTCACAATAAATGCTGGAAAATCTGTGTTTAGGCAGAAAACAGTTAAGCAGAGCAAGAAAGTACAGAAAACTGATACTTAATCACTCCAAAGTCTCTCTTTTAAGCTAGAAGGCTTGTATCAGTTTAAGGTTTTCTAGTGCTACCCAGTAGGTTAGTTACAGAAAAGATGGGAAACAAGCACAGATGTGGTCTTTTAAACCAGAAAGTTGAAAGAGATGGACAAACTGTCCAAATGGTCACTAAACTACAATTTCTGGGCCAAGAACCTCTCCTCTCATGATAGACAGGCTACCTAGTGCTTACACTCCCACTGATAAGCTAGAAGGCTTTCTTCCAACACCAAAAGGCTTGCGGGGCTCAGAAGCTTGCCAACAATCCTGGATTCAGCAACTCTGTATCTGGACTAGGCTAGTTGCAGGAAAAGTGAGAAACAAGCGCAAGTGTGGCTTTTAAGCCAGAACGTTGAAAGAGATGGAAAAAAACTGCCCAAATGGCCAATAGCTACACTTTCTGGGCCAGGAACCACTCCTCTTGTGGTAGATAGGCTACTTAATGCTTACCACTCCCACTGATAAGCTAGAAGGCTTCCCTCCAACACAGAAAGGCTTGGGCGTCTCAAAGCTTACAAAGAGTCCTGTATACATCATATCTGCATCTGGACTAGACTAGTTAAAGGAAAGACGGGGAACAAGTACAAACGTAGGCTTTTAAGCCAGCAAGTTGAAAGAGATGGAAAACTGCCCAAACGGCCAAATAAACTACAATTTCTGGGCCAAAACCCACTCTTCCCATGGATGATAGGCTACCTAGTGCTTACCACTCCCACTGATAAGCTAGAAGGCTTCCCTCCAACACAGAAAGTCTTGGGGGGGGCTCAGAAGCTTACTAACAATCCTGGATACAGCAACTCTGTAACCGGACTAGGCTAGTTATAGGAAAGGCGGGAAACAGACAGAAGTGCAGCTTTCAAACCAGAAAGTTGAAAGAGATGGGAAAAAAAATGCTCAAACAGCCAATAGCTACAATTTCTGGGCCAGGGACCACTCCTCTTGTGGTAGATAGGCTACCTGATGCTTACCACTCCCACTGATAAACTAGAAGGCTTCCCTCCAACACGGAAAGGCATGGGGGGCTCAGAAGCTTACAAAGAGTCCTGGATACAGCAAATCTGTACCTGGACTAGACTAGTAACAGGAAAGGCAGGACACGAGTGCAAACACAGGCTTTTAAATCAGAAGGTTGAAAGAGATGGAAAAGCTTCCCAAACGGCCAATAAACTATCATTTCTGGGCCAGAAACCACTCCTCCTGTGGTAGATAGGTTACCTAGTGCTTACCACTCCCATTGATAAGCTAGATGGCTTCTCTCCAACACAGAAGGGCTTGGGGGACTCAGATGCTTAACACCAATCCTTGATACAGCAAATCTGTACCTGGGCTACAATAGTTATAGGAAAGGCGGGGACCAAACGCAAAACGGGCTTTTAACCAGAAAGTAGAAAGAGATGGAAAAACTGCCCAAATGGCCAATAAACTACAATTTTAGGGCCAAAACCCACTCTTCCTGTGGTAGATAGGCTACCTAGTGCTTACCACTACCACTGATAAGCTAGAAGGCTTCCCTCCAACACAGAAAGGTTTGGGGGGGGGGGCAGAAGCTTACCAACAGTCCTGGATACAGTAAGTCTGTATCTGGACTTGATTAGTTACAGGAAAGGCAGGAAACAAGCTTAGAATTTTTTTTGTTCCAGAAAAGCAGCTAAAACAGCAGTAAATACAATTCAAATTGTAGTGCAGGCCAGCACACCTGAGTGTGTAACAACACTACGGCAAATAGAGTTCAAATAAATGCAATTAAATTAACAAATGACTAAAAAACAAGTGCAGAAGGCAGTAAATTAGAAAGCTACTAACAAGCAGTAATAAGTGCAGAGTATGTGCGACTGAACAGATAACAGCAGGCAGAAGAGCACCTAAGACAGTCACAGCAAGAGCAGCTGAATAATATATATAATATATATATATATATATATATATATATATATATATATATATTTTTTTTTTTTTTTTTTTTTTTTTTTTGAGGGAGGGAACAGAGCAGGATTAAGAGGCTACAGGGGTTGTCCTTCCCAAATGCTCTCTTTGTACACAGTAGGAGTGCCTGAAATCAGAATATGATCTCATTGCACTCATTTGAGTGAGCAAATGAGATGGGCCCAGAAGGAGTATCCAAATACAAATCTACAAGAGGGGCAGGCAGTTTCAAAGCCACCAACATTAACACCAAAACAAGAACAAGGAGGGTGGGTAGGGAACTAATTGTAGAGAGACAGCCACAACTTCAGTTGAGTTAATATTCAGTGAAAAACACAAATAAATGAATTAAATACAGTACTATATGCAAAAGAGCAGATAAAAGTGTACTTAAATTCACTTATACATCCAGCTGATTTCAGGTAGATGTTAGCCAGCCAAAGCTCTGATATTAAGCAGAGATAACTCAAAATGTACCATTTATATAAGGCAAGACAGAATGTCAGTGATGAGCTGAAACTACCCCCACTGCTATCAATGGCTACACAGAAATTCTAAAAAGTACTCTGTAGAGAGGCAGCCACAACCTGTTGAGTTAATATTCAGTGAAAAACACAGATAAATAAATTAAATACAGTACTATATGCAAAAGAGCAGATAATAATATACTTAAATTCACTTATACGTCCAGCTGATTTCAAGTAGATGTTAGCCAGCCAAAGCTCTGATATTAAGCAGATAACTCAAAATGTACCACTTATATAAGGCAGGACAGAATGTCAGTGATGAGGTGAAACTACCCCTCACTGCTATCAATGGCTACACAAAAATTCTAAAAAGTACTCTGTAGAGAGACAGCCACAACTTCAGTTGAGTTAATATTCAGTGAAAAACCCAAATAAATAAATTAAATACAGTACTATATGCAAAAGGGCAGATAAAAGTGTACTTAAATTCATTTATACATCCAGCTGATTTCAGGTAGATGTTAGCCGGCCAAAGCTCTTTTATTAATCAGAACTAACTCAAAATGTAACACTTATATAAGGCAAGACAGAATGTCAGTAATGAGCTGAAACTACCCCCACTGCTATCAATGGCTAAACAGAAATTCTAAAAAGTACTGCTACGCTAGTATGCTACGCCCAAGCCTGCCACATCAAGCCCCTTACTACTGCTGCCAGCTAGTCATCATTACTTGCCGTGAAACTTGAACTAGGACTGCTGTGATGACAAATGTCACTTCACCACCAGACCAATACATGATCATGTTATGCAGAATACAACAGGCAGTAAACATCCTGCATGCAGTAGCTAGATCACATTAAACTGCATCCCCAGATTCATTCAGGGACCTGAAACAACTCTTCAGGTGGCCAAAGACCCTCCTGATGACAATACAGGTGTGGGGAAGGAGTGTGTCATAGGTCTCCTCTGCAGCTCCACATGGATTTCCACTAGTGCCATTAGCCATAGCTACAGTGGATATCTAACATCACCTGAAAATAAAAGACAGAGCAAGAAAGAGAAAGGGGAGGGGAGACAAAACAAAAACAAAATATGTTTAATAATTAGCAATACCGATACATTTTAACATGAGTAATTACCCAAATACAATATTTAAAATATGTATTTTTCTACTTACCAAAAAAATGACTATTGGACATCCTACAATTTACAAAAAGGTGGTACAGTGAGCTACTATGCCAGATATGGGAATAATGTGCACTGCCAAGATGCAGGACAGAGACATTGGTGATACATTCCCATGCATCATGCATATCTGACAATTGATGGAATGATAGCCTTTCCTCTTGGGGTAATGGTCAGCCAAAAGGGGCCCTACTTGCAATATGGATGCAATCTATCATACCTAGTACTTCGGGGAAACATCCAGTCATGCCTTGGACCTTGCTTGGTCTTGAGATGACACCAGGAAAGAGATGCACTGAACCATACATGAAAAGAGTACATCCAGGAACTGTTGAAGTATCTTCAAGGCAAAAACCTATGAGATCGCCAACATGTCCCCAGTCTGTGTCTGGAAGGTCCATTTGGCAATTATAATAAGGATTATAGACACTGTAGTGTCCACAGGGATAGGAAGTCCACGCATTCCTCCAGAACCCCTATAGGTGTCAAACATAACCACTAAGACCCCTTATAATATTCCACTCTTAAGATATCAAGGATTTACTGATTATCAATGTTATAATAAGCTATCTTTTGTTTATATTTAGTATTTGCATTTATATTGTCAGATAAATAAGGTACTTTGAAATGGTCCAAAGAAAATTCACCAACAAATTATGGTCTCTAAGAGAACTTAATCATAAAGAGGGATTTGAAACTCTTAGGTTCTACACCATTCAGCACAGATATATACTGGTGAAAATAAAATGTTCAAATATAAATGTATACAATAATTTATCAAACCACCAACATAATAACTTACAGGTCTTTTTACAGTTTCATAAAACTAAATGCAGAAGTCCATTTTTGATTCACAGAATAGTCACACTGTAAGAAGATCTGAAAGCTTGACTGTTTTTTAAAAACAACTTAGATAGATGGATTGTTGACCTAGTAGATCCAAATCTGTAGGAGTCAGTGCTTCCTCATGACAACAAGGCCCGGGCACTATAGCAAAACTTATGAACTTATAAAAAGCCTGAAGTGAAAGTCAATAACACTGTAAACACTGTAAAAGTCAAACAAAAAACTGGTATTGATAACTGAAAGAGGCACCACGAACACAATGTATTAATAATAAATGTTTTTGTTCATTTATTCCAAATCTGATGAAGTTCTGTAATTTGGAATAAAGGAAAGAAAGTGCTTATCATTAACTTATAAAATGCACTAAAAGTATAAATAAAAATCTTTTTGCAAAGTGGTTTAGAAAGTCCAGCACCCTACATACCTTTAATTAAATAGACTGAGTCCACAGTCGCACAGCAATGGGGGATAATCAAACCTCCATACTTCAATATTGGAGTCCAGCTCTCATTGTAAAAGTCAATGCAGTTTCAGTCACAGTCAAAAGAAATTGCATTAACTCCATTGGTATAATCTAAATTCATCACAAAATCATCACAATGTAAGATAGTCCTGACATACAATTTGTCAGATGATGGCTTACAATTATTATATTGCAAATTTCACGGACATCCACTATAGAAGCACCTGTTATTAAAAGTACCATCATCATTTCAGGTCATCCTCATCAATATACATCATTTGTTACTGTTATCCCTTTCTCCTTTTACATATATATTTTTTCACTGTGTACACAGACCAGCAATGTTTCATCTTTTCTTCTGCCTAGTGTTTAGTTTAAAGTTGTATTTGTTGTACTCTCAATTTCTAGACCTGTTTGCTCTCCACACTGAAGTGCAGTTTGGTTACCTGCAGATATCTATCTATCTGTATATATATATATATATATATATATATATATATATATACATATATTATTTATATATATATATATATATATATATATATATATATATATATATATATATATATATATATATTGTGTGTTATATTATAGAGATATGTTGCAACAGAGTGTGTACAAAACCAGCTGCATATACAAAAACTCATGTATTGCCTTATACCAATGGGTATTTTATGCAAAGAATATATTGATCTTTTAGGCAGCCAAGTCAAAGCAGTGCATGCATCCACAGTGATTAATAGGGGAACTAGATTTCTCTGGCAGCATAAATGAACTTCTATCAGACACATGCAGTCTTGCAAGAATTTTGGGGAAAGAGTCTCCAGGCAGATAGAGGTGAAGAGAGAAGGCAGCCTGGAAGGCCCCAAGAAGAAGCTGCATCTTAGAAGCTGTTGTTGTTTGAGTACAATGGAAACTGGATTGTTTTGAGACACAGGAAAGCTACTTGATTATGTAAGAAAGTTATTTGAAAGACCATGGTCTGCAATGAATAAAATCTGTGTAGGCTCCGAGTAGAGCCTATACATAATGTACCTGAGTGCACGGCCACAGTTTCACCCTGGCAGCAAACCATACATATTAATTATGGCACACTGCTGAGGGAGATCAGTTACATGGATATTGAATCTGTGCAAGAAGAAGTGTAGAGGCTGTCTCGTAGTTGTGGACTGCCCATGAAATGTCTGGGCAGGTGTTAAGCACAGGGCATTAATATATTTTCTTTTAATTTTAAGTGCTGTTTGCACTGTGCACTGCGATGCTTAGCAATGCTGAGCTGCGCTTATACATATGCACCTGACATCTGCTATACATCTAAAAATAAAAACCATATTACAGATGTCTTTGCTACTGATAGCAAACCTGCTTTTTATAATATGGATTCTTATGAATATACTGCATTACGTGAATTGAAATACATGCATTTTCTAGAGATTAGACCAGCAGGCAAAGGTGGTGATATTATAGTGTTAGATAGAGATTTGTATATAGAGCAAATGAAGAAGTTACTTTATGACTAGATACATACTTACACATTTCTAAATACACAGTTGCAGCAGTGATTGAGAAAGTGTCATATTTTATTTTTGACATGCTGATGACAGGGCTGATATCTGAAACTTTGTTTAACTATTTTAATGTCGAACACCCCCTTATCCCAACTATCTATGGACTCCCAAAAATCCATAAACATGCCAAATATCTACCTTTGAGACCCATAGTTTCTAGCAAGGGTTGGACAACTGAACTGCTATCCTTTTTTGTGGAAAAGAATCTACATCCACTGTTAGACAGATGCCATACAGTGTTGAAAGACACTAAAACATTTTTTACAGAGGTTATATGCTAGAGCCACGAGTTTGAATAGTGATTATTTTCTAGTTACCTTAGATATAGAATCCCTTTTCACTATAATTCCGAATGAATGGGGAATTGAAAATATCAGGGAATTCTTGACAATCAATCTTTTAGTAATGATAAAGTTAACCTGATATATACATTATTAGAGATTATCTTAGAGAATAATGTATTTATATCTGAAACAGAATTTTTTCTACAGAAAGTTGGCATAGCTATGGGCACAGCATGTGCAAATAGTTACACCAACATGGCTTTAGTACAGTGGGAAACAACTAAGGTATTATGTAATAATGAATACTGGTGTTATATAGCATGGTATGTATGTTTCATGGATGATATGTTTTTATTATGGGAAGGCCCTGAAGAGGTTCTACAAAAGTTTATAGGATATTTAGATACCACTACAAGTTTTCTTAAATTTACGTACAAATATTCTTTGGAACAAGTGGAGTTTTTGGATGTGATGATTAAGAAAACAGAACTAAAAAAACATAGAGACTAGTCTATATATGAAACCTGTTAGGAAGAACAATCTTTTGCACAATAGTAGCATGCATCCTAGACATGTTATGCATAATGTCATGAAGGGACAATTTTTTAGAATAATGAGGTTGCATAATAATGAAGTTCATTTCGAACAGGCTATCCAATCTCTCAAAAAGATTTTTGAGTAGAGGCTATAGAGAAAAATAAATCGATATGTGTATCACTAATGCATGGAAAGAGAGATGGGGTAAATGTAAATCTTACTATACAGACATGACTGGTGAAGAGGTAGAACGAGAAAGAATAAGGATGGATAATACTGTTAGGGTTCCATTGTCATATTCTAGTGACATAAATACATTTTATAATATAAAAATCAATTGGAATATTTTAACTACCATTGAAGAATTAAAAGGTGTTATAGAGGATGTACCTCACTTTTCTTTCAGGAACAATAAGTCTTTAAAAAGACATTTATGCTATAGATCATATGGACATACGAATGCTGTTGAATCTAGCAGGGTGGGTACATATACTTGTAGGGATTGTATAGCTTGTCAGTATGTATATACTGGAGCTTATTTTACACATCCATATTTGAATTTTAAAATAGAACTCAATTTTTATGCAGATTGCAAAAATAGAAATATAATATATTTTAATGTTTGTCGAACATGTTACATGGTGGTCATGGTGGTGCAGCAGGTAGCATTGTCGCCTCACAGCAAAAGGTTCTCTGGTTTGATCCTTGGCTGGGGTGCCTATTGTGCAGAGTCTGCATGTCCTCCCTGTGGTCATGTGGGTTTCCTCTGGGTGATGCAGTTTCCTCCCACATTCCAAAGACATGCTGTAGGTGGATTAGACACTCTAAATTGGCATGTGTGTGTATGTGTGCCTTCTGTTGAAGGTTGGGGGCCGGGCTGGCAACTCAAGACTATAAAACTTTACTGCCAATCATAAGCAGACAGGTGATCCACTGTGGCAGCCCCTAACTGGGAAAAGCCAGAAGAAGAGTCGGGCATGATACATCTTTTATATAAGCAAGACAAATCGTTCCCTCAAAGAAAGAATCTTAGAGCATTACAGGGACATCAAGAATGCCAAGGAGACTTATGCCTTGGCACAACATATTTTAAAGGAGGGGAAATTATCATGTTTTTAAGTTCCTGATATTAGAAATTGTAGAAGGTGGGATAAGAGTGGGAGATATTAAAAATTCAACAGAGATGGTTGAACAGAAATAGACTCTTTGTTTTAATGCTGATAAACCACCTGGTTTAAATGGTATGTCGTTCCTGAAACCATTTTTAAAAGCACGACCATTAAGACACTGAACATTATTAGTGTGTTTAATATAACAAATTTCAGAAGTAACAGTCGTTCTATATCATTATGTTTTTTATAGTGTTTTATTTGCTTGTGTTTTATGCATATTTGTTCCACATTATTACATACATTTTTAATTTTATATATATATATATATATATATATATATATATATATATATATATATATATATATATATGCAAAGTTATCTTTAAGTGCTAGATAGATGTGGATGTTTTTATAGGTGGAGTTGAAATGTTGGTTATTTGACTGGATATCAAGCATTTTAAACTACTTGGAATTTTACTAACGTCAGTCCGAAGAAGTGATTTGGATTATCGTGAAAGCACTTACTTTGTTTTACATAAATAAAGAGAATGTGTTAGTGATGTCATGTTGGTCTGGTATTTTTTACTTTGTTTAGTGCATATGTTCCCTGGAGTAGCAGCTTGTGAGTTTTAATCTCAAGGCAGCCAACTAAGAAATCACCGGTTGTCTAGTCTAATTAGTGTACATGAACATACCTCTCAACTGTCATGATTTTTTGGAATGTAATGACTAATGCCCCATATGTCTGGTCCATGATTAGCAGATAAATGACATTACTTTGAATGCAATTTATTTGCAAATCTGCTTACAGAACACCTTGGGTGTTATGTATGAGCACACTATGTAAAACAGTTCCCTGTAGTTGTGTACCTGTATTTGTTAGTGCTTGGCCCATACTGTCCCATTCTAACAGGTTGAGAGGTATTTACATGTAACGTCATCTATACAAGACTTGGAGTCACTGTACACACAAGTGACACTGCACATGGGTAAAAATATGTATTATTAGTCTGTGTAGTAATATCATCTGTGAGGTCACTAACACTATGTTTTTCTCTTTCTCTCTCCACCCTTTAGCTTCTCTAATGTATTATTATGAAATGTATTAATTTATTACTTTTATTTATTATTATGGTTTGATATTAATATATTCTTTTAAAGTAACTATTATGTTGGCCTTATGGGTTATGTCATGCTGGTTTGCTATTAATATACTTACCATTATGTTATTTATTGCTGTGTTCCTCATAATATACCTTAATATGTATTTGGATTAATCAATATTATGTTCAATTATGTTTATACTACCATTGGTTTGGTTATTACTAATCTTACCTTATGTTTATATCTAATTTACAACAGCGTGACAAGGTAGGCCAGTTCCAGGTGATCCACCTACCTTGCCTCCATTGGCCATTGCACTGAGCTCAGCACATCTGGGCCACAGCCTGATGATGCCCACTCTGCCACTCCTACACTACCTGTGGCATCAGGTAGTTCCACTCCATGGGCTGGGCCCCCTCTGGGAGTGGATGGGGTGATTTAATCATCTGTCAAGAACTACCCGGCATGGTGTGCAAGGTGGTTCACTAAACTGTCGGTGAATGCCTGAACCTGATGGACAGCATACTTACCATCTTGGTGGGGCAACCTTGGCTTGTGCACCAGCCTCCACCACTGCCACCACAGGGGCTGTGAAGGAGTGATGCTGACAGTCCCATGGATGAGGACTTCAGTCACACTGATATGGTGTGGATGCTCATGGGACTGGGATTCCACAACACCCCTCCCATTCAAGGTCTACACCCCTCTCCTGTGTCACACACCAACCTTGACTGCTGTCTTGTCTGCCTTGTATGTCTGCAAAAGCTTCCTCATCTTCCCAACTCACCTCCCTATGTTCCTTCTCCAACATTACACTCTCACCTTAAAACAAAAACAAAAAATCAAAAAAAAAAATGGGCACCTGTCCCAAAAAAAATAAATAAATATCATCCCATACCTAACTCTCCATTTCACACACTTGTCCACTGGACACACTTAATTTAGTCCAATTTGCTTGACAACACAGTTAGGTTGTTATCACCCCTCTCTGGGGGTGATAGTCCAAATTTAACTAAAGAATCTGTCACTGTGCACAGTTGTTGATGAAGAAATGGATAGCTATTGTTCTTTCCTACACCCATCCTTTACATCCCTACTTGCCTTTCACAATGTTTTTCCCCTGCTTGCACCCCTTTTCATCACTATCCTATCTCCCCATTTTTCTTTTCATTAAAGATTTTTTGCATGACACAGCACAGAACGTTGCATTTAGCTATGCTAAATAGCGCTATACTGATATATGCTTTTGCAACAATATTAATCACATTCAAAAAGTACACCTGCACCTTATTTTGAGCCCACAACCATCACACTTGTGGAGTAGGGGGATTACCCCACCAAGCCACACAGCTGCTAATGAAAACAGGTGTTTTAAGCAAAACACACTAATGTTATAGTTACCTTTATTAAGTGTATTTAAATGGTGCTGCAGCATAAATCAGAGAATAAGAATAAGAGAATTATATAAAAAAGTAATGTAATTGGCACTTTACTACACAAATACATCATACACTATAAAGACACACACATAAGCTTAGATGTAAGTGAGGTATCTGATAGCAAGTAACCCTGCAATTATGTCTACAACATGTAAGAACACACTTGATAACACATTCATGGAAAAGAGAATTTTACTGGGATTCTGGTATACAACTTCAGCACTCTAGAGCCATACACATAAAAATAGAGGTAAGTGCAGTAATTAACAGCAAATAACTGTGGAATGTTAACTGCATGTTAAAATTCACCTGCTCAAGCAGTGACTCAGTAGCTCAGTCTGTAAAATGCACTGATAACATAGCTTTTTTTGGTACACAAGATCCTGAATTTGAGTGCAGCCACGTCTGTCAATGAAAATACATGTATGTCGCCGTCAATATTATAAAGTGTGATATGTATGTCTGTCTTATCACTTATTTATCACCCAAAGCAGCACAGTTGCAATGTCTGCATCTATATAATACAGATCAAAAACCTACAGATTGGATCATTCTCATCTACTCCTAGTACAACACTATAATGTGCACAGAATGTCAGGTAGTGCAGTAGCCTGAATTCCCAGAGGATGCTGAAGTGTGTACAGAAATTCTAGCCCAGTAATATCACACTGCACCCCACAATGCTTTTCTGGTGATATCACAGACAACCACAGCTGCACAAGTAACACAGATATATGGAGGTTGAGCTAGATGCAAAGGATGCCAACACACACTAAACAGGGGGCTACCATGACATAACATGTGACTTGGCAGTTGTCCAACTGTGTGACATCATGGCTAATGTACACCTGCCTGCTTTCTAGGACACACCAAGCATTTTTCCTTGCATTGTCTTACTGATACCATCAGCGGACAGACTTACCTGACACATATACCTTACTTCCCAATGGGGTGGGTACTCTCAATCTGGCCCTGCCTAGACAACAAGGTTACCACAGGTCCCACACTTACTCTTAAACCTTGTTTTTCTGCAAAGTGTTCACCCTTTCTGCCTATGCCTATTGCCTGCTGCATCACCTTCAGCTTCAGCCTGTAGCAAACACGTGTATGTAAATGATAGCCGCTACAGACATTCTGTATGCCATGATGTAGTATCTGTCCCCCACTGATTTCCAAGCCAACATATGAGAAAGTGGTTGAAATCTACATTGAGGACTTATATCTTTGTCAGTGGTTGCATGAGATTAGCTGATTATACTGAAAATCAGCTGTGTTGGCTGCAATTAGCATTTCAGAAGCACAGACTGGTTCAGAGGCAATCACTTGCAAATAGAGAACCATGTTAGAAAGGCAAACACCTAGCTAGGGGAAATGTGCATGCGAATTATTTTGCATGGTCAACTTGTTGACACAGCATTTATATATTTCTGTACCATTTAACAGAGAAGTATTGTACTCCATCAGGTATGTAAGTTTTTTTTTTTTCCAACATGATGCATACATGTCCATATACTTAGGGGGGATGGGGATTACAGCAGTAAGCCTTGCTTGAAACTACTGATGACATGTCATTCATCTGTAGATATGTTAAACCTACAGAGGAACTAGAGTACAGTACTGTTAGAATGCTCTGTGTTAATTAGGTATAACGGTCTCCTGGAAATTTCCTGCTGATAGTGGTGGTAATACTACACTACTATTTGTGTGGCACTGCTGGATTTAAATATTATAAGTGGGGTTTACACATACAGGCCACAACTTAATGGATGGCTGTTTTGGGTGTGTGATCATACAATAGTATTTGTTATGGTACAAGCAAGAATAGATGACTCCTGTTACTATTCTACTCTCATCTGCAACCTTACTATTTTTGGTGGTGTCAAATATGAGATGTATAACCAAGCAGTGATTACGGGTAACCATCTGTTATTGCTGTATTTCTACATAATATACTTCCACATATGTGATCCTGACATATGTTCCCATTTTGTTGCCTTACAAGGAATAGGTATCCCCGACGTTGGGGCCATTTTACAGAGGTGAAAAATGATACTATCCTGGAAGCCCTGCATCAACACCACCAACTCGTGCTGTCCAGGGGGAGGACAAGCAGGGAAGAGCAGGCAGCATTGTGGGCTGACCTGTTTCACAATGTAAATGCAGTTGGTCACCACAGTAGGACATATGAACAGGTGCAACACCATTCACCCAACATGATAAATGCCACCCATAGAAGAGCAGCAGATGTGGCCAGGGATTGTGTTGTCACTGGTGGAAGGCCTGCTGTGGAACAATCAATGTCAGCCACTGAGGAATTCTTGGTGAACCTGGGAACACAGGACAGCTCCCAGGGATCCATCATATGGTATGTCATGGATGTGGGTGCCACCATTTTCATGGAAGAGGAGCATCCAGGTATGCTTACCTGGATCAGCATCACAATACTGTGGCATTCAGTGTGTTAGGGTATACATAGTTTTATGTGGCTGGCAGGTATTTTTATGTGAGGGGGTTACAGTGTGAATCTCATGCTCAGATGTTGACCAACAGACCAATTAGCATAGTATGTAATGTAAATATGAGTTATTTGGATAAAGTAGCCTGCCATAGTGGAACATGGGTTGCTGTTTACATTACATCTCTCTCAAATTTTCGCAGGTTGATCAGGAATCAGATGCAGCCATGCTCCTGCTCTTGGTAAGCATAACACTGTTGAGTTACAGCTATAGGTTCAGGGCATACTATTTGCTACAGTGTCATCACAGGCCTGCCAGCTGGATCAATGTACTGTCTGCATGACTGCCAACCTCACAGAATTGTACTAATGGAACACGGTTTACAGTCATACCGATGTCTTGTAGTTGTGACCACACTGATAGATTTGCAGAATTTGCAGGACAGTACAGATTGCCTTATGTGCCAGCTGTGCACAGTTTTGACAAATGTCAACAGAGTACATCACTGTTGCTCATGAGATTCTTAATTAAGGAGCTTATTATTTACAAGTAACTGCAGAAGTTTGTTAGAAAATAATGTCCTCAGGTCCTGGTATATCAGGTTGGGGGTTAAACACGTCTGTAATACTGACAGCATTGTATGCATCTTAACATATATTGCAAGATAGTACTGTAGAGCATAGTAGTGCATTTATTAATTTATCACTTTTTTCTTTTTATCACAGATGACCAGGGGGGTTGGTCTCTGTCCCCTTTACAACCTGATGTCTGTGTCTCTTCAGACTCTGATGATGATGGTAGTAAAAGTGAGGCACAGGTGGGGGCTGCAGGGGCTGAATCTGTCACAGAGGTTGACATCCCTCTTCTGCCCTCATTATCACTGTACACAGTCAGTATGCATACTCATACATAGTCTCCTGAGGCCACAGATATTGGACAGTCAGAGGGTGGGGACATTGAACAGGAAAGTGTGGCTACTATGGCTGCAGTGAGTGTTGATACTGGCCTTAGCCAAAGACATGGTGAGGTTCCACACAGGCAGATTGATAGGGGTGCTTGTAGGAGTCCTGCTGTCCTTCCACTGCCTGTTGCAGGTGTCTCTTCATGCATCACTTGCCATATGTTTTAGGCCATCATGGAGACACAGGCACATTATGAAAGGACCTCTAGATGAATGCTAAGCGTTATGGATGAGGCACAGTCTGATATCCATGACTGCATCCACCATGTTGCTGATTCCCTGGATTGGTTGACTGATACAGTGGAAAGACAATGGTCTGAGAAAGAGCACACAATATCTCTCTTGGAATGGTCATTGTCTGTGATGGAATGTCTGGTTGGCATTGAGTGTTGGACTCATGGATATAGGTCAGCAGCTACATCTGCTGAGAGTCCACATGGCCGTGCGCAATCACACTTCCATAGTGTCAGTGCATCCAGTGCCCCAGAGGCAGGTTTGCTGTCCACATCAAGATGTGGTAGGCCATGGGCCCATGCTCCTGGGCATTCTCATGGGGAAAACGGTCCCAGCAGAGAGCAGTCACCCTCAGGTAGTAGCACTGCTTCTAACCTTGAGCATGGAGTTTCTAGTGCAACTCCTGGCAGAGACAGTTCCTATGTACGGGGGGTGGAGATGGTGAACTGTCAGCTCTACCATGCACAGTTCAAAGCTGTTCAACATACGATAAAGTAGGGCTAGCACAGATCTTGACTGTGTTCATGCAGATAAACACACACCACTATCACAATCAGGTCACCTGCAGACACACACAGCACATATCAAGGACCATCTTGCCTGCTTCCCTTCCTGACTCCCACACATTTGCCAACCTATTGGGTCGGCCTAGGCCACCTGCACCACACCACACAACACCTTGTGCAAGTGATGATACCAGTGCCACATCCCTGTCATCCTTGTCATTGATGCAGGGACTTGAAAGTATGTGCCTGATGCACAGGATGACTACCTAAATTACTATGCATTTCTTTAATCCAATGTTGCCTTTCACATACCACTTTTACCGGTCACTGACAGATATTGTCTGCTGCCAGTTGTAATGAGTAAACCACATTATGTTGTGTACATTAAGTTGGATAATGTTGTGATGGCTGTATACTTACACAATGAATGGTATCGCATAGAAATGTGTATGTTTCATGTGCAGAATTGTTTGGAACACACCTATGGGTACACTACTGCAATAAACCCCTACATGTCAGAGCACAGGAAGGAATGTCAGCACAGAAGCAAAATGTCTTCACAAAGGTAACGCAGTATAGGTGCATGGCACCATATGCTCATATGTATATCACAGGCTAACATGGACAATGGCTTCATACAGCCTACACATGCATCAGTAAGCTCTGACACAGCGTGCTACCCTTGTTAAGTGAAATAAGGGTCTGGCAGCTGACACATCTACAATCTATGGAGTAAGAGATGCACCATCTACAATTCCTCTGTGTCCATGAAGGATATTTATCCTTCACCAGTTATGATTGCCTTTTTCTGCATCCCATTGTGTAAGTTGCACATGATGTGTGTTACAGCAGTAGTGTGCATCACATGAATGGGGAGACTGTTACATGTAGAGTGTACTGTCAGGATTACATACCTGTCTCTGCAGCTTGTCCTATTTATACCACAGTCAATGTGCAGCTGTATAGAACAGGTATGTCTCATGCTAGTCCTTTCTTGGATGTGCAGGCGGTACACATTGGGATCTGACACCTCCCTGTACGGCAGAGACATACACCTCCCCTCCAAAGCATGTAAGAGACAGAATACACAGTCATGGCCTTGACACTGTCTACATTGGGCATGTCATGAACACTGTGAAGTTGTTAACTATGGGATCTTTCTGATTGTCACAGGTGTCAGATATGCCTGTGTACTTACATACCCAAGGTAACATTGAAATCAGTGGCAGGTGCGATGAGTGCCACATACAGTGTAACATTGACTTTTTGGGTTTACATGCCACACCTTTCTCTATAGGTTGTGCAGCAGTGCATGAAGACCCACATCTTACTGACCAGTGAAAGTCAAATGCTAGATCACTCTATGTGTCCATAAGTCCCCGACTAGTGGGCCAACTGTTGCAGGTGTGAAGACAATACACTATTTTCCAAGAGGTAGATGAATGACAAAAGGATAGTATTGTAAATCCCTTGGCATGTTTTATTTGTCAATGGCTGTCAGCCCACCCTGGGTAACTGTTGGTTCTGTGTGGGAAACACTGACAGTTCCTTATTAGCAATCATCTGCAAATGTAGTCAGTCTGAGGTCAATGACATTGGCCTTGACTGCAGAGAAGGGAATGTCTAGGAGGGGTAGTCCCAGGAATGATGTACATGTAGTCCACTGGTGACTGGCCTCATTGTAGTGCTAGCCTACATGATCCTATCTTCTCAGATAATGACTGTCAGATACTTGGCTATCCAACGGCTGACATACAAGTTTGTAAATAACCTCTACAGTGTGCTCACAATGCCTGATAGCCTAATTTTTGTCAAATGCCTTCTAAGACCATGATAGGTGGGGTGAGTCATTTACCCCTCATCTATCACAAACTGTAACAATCAATTAGGTCTAATGCTTAGGGTAGGCATGATCTGACCATGGGAAAAACAAACTGGGTTTGGGCCAGTTTCTGCAGCTGTACTACATTGTTACTGATCATTTCCATGATAACTCCTTTCATGGCTCTAAATGTGACACTACTGAGACATCTGGGGACATTGCTTGTCACTGCATGCTACTTGCCCTGTGTACAACTACGTATTGACTTTAATTCCATTGTGGTTTCCAAGAAGGTAGTCAGCCAACATGTCTGTGTCTGTACAGATCATAGGCAAGCAGTAGGGGGGGGATCCTATGTACACCCTGGGAAATGTAAGGAGGAGTGTTTACATAGATATCCTGCAGTTACACACCACTCAAGCAGTGTGTATTGTGATGACACAATCAGCTTGTGAGAAATGCTGACAAGAGTGGAGTTCCCTAAATTGCTGGTACCTGGCTACTACAACTGTTGGTCTCAGCACAACTACTCTCTCCTAGGATGCCATGCTCTTACACTTTGCCTCTCACCAAAAGCAAAACATTAATACCAAACTTCACATGAGGAGCAGGCCACAGCCTGTTTGTTCATCCACATAGTTGTTCCATGTCATGCAATGCTCTGTAGGTTTGACATACTCTTTTCCAGGTAGATGCCTTGAGTAGCAATCAGAGCACTCATTACAGTGTGGCATGTGTTATGCCTACTATTCCATGGTTCATAGGATATCAGAAGGGTAATGAGTGGAGATGCAGTGTCTCACTATGATGTACAATATCTGGTGACATATATGTGCAAGGATTTTTGAGCAATCACCACAGTGGCAGAGATCCCTGCTAGTTCACAATTTCACAGCAATTCATGCAGCCTGACCTGCAAAAGCTTCATGGTGCATGTCTGCATGACATGGATCTGAGGCCTATTGCAGGGGAGTAGCCACATTTGACCAAAGTCTGTGTACTGACACATGTCTTACGTATGTCATACTGTACATTTTTGTAACCGGAACACATGTCTGTGTTCCAAAATCATATCACATAACATCCAGTGTGCTTTGTGGTTGCTTGATAAGCAATGTACACTAGCAAGGCCAGAGTAATGACCACAAAGTTGATCAAGCTCTCTGCACGCACAGACATCCACATCTTCACTGCAAGTATTGCCTACAGACAGTGTGATTGAGGCTGCCAACCCCAAGGGTGTAGCAGCATGATACCTCTTTGCTGAAGTTGTACATTGTCACATTTGTAGGTATGCTATTGCTATTGCCACCATGCCTAATCATGAGAGTTTGGTTAATGCAAGGGCTACATGGCTGGCAAAGTATTGTACCCACTCAAATATGTCATGTCACACTGTCATGTGCTGCATTACCTTAGGTAAATTACATAAAGGTGATATGTTACATTGTAGCCTCTGTCAGGCCACTGCCTAATGAAGGCCTGCTGTGATGTACACACAAGTGAGAATCTATTGCTAATGAGAGTATCAGTGACAGCTGTGGAGATATAGACAGTCTCCCAGACATTATACTACTATGCTACACAAACAAAACATGTAACAAATGTGACTGTATAGCTAACCTTGATTCCATGCCACACCCCACACCAGTCATTACATATGTCAATGACCACTTTGACAATATGCACACCTCTCTACGTACCCCACCCACAACAACATCACACACAACTGTATGTGTGAAGCTCCATATCAGGCACATACACAAAGGATAGACACCTCAGAAACCAACTTGCAAGCTAAGTACACATACACATAGCTCTGCAGAACACAGTACACATAATAGCACATGCACCACTATCTCACCGGTCAAACACCTGAGGAAAAACACTAACTCAGCCCTATTACTCATAGGTGATTACATCATGTGACACATTGATGTCCCTGTCACCAGACTACATATGTGAGAGCTCAAAGTTGGCTGTCTGTGAGGTGCCAGGATATGCCATAATACACATGCATCAAGTCTGTCAACATCAGGTGATGTTATGACAAAGTCATAGTTCCTGTTGGTGTGTACTACTTGAGACATAACACAATTGACTGCATGCAGACACATAACTGAGCTTACACATGACATAATGCAATGGACTGTATGCAGACACATGACTGAGCTTACGCACTCTGTTTCTGGTGGATATGCTGAAACCCTTCAGCTGCATTACACCTTCACCTAGGATGATGACTCAATACACACAGAAAATTACTGATGTCAATAATTGGCTTATCGTGTGATGTAATTTTAAGGAGACCCAGTAAATGTCTACCTGAGATGACTTGCTCAACAGCCCTCAATGCTTTGCCACAGATGGCGTTCATCTGCCAGCCCTGGCAGTTCGTGTGGTGGACAAGGCTACTGACATCACCATAGTGCATCTTATAGGTGGTGTCTCATGGGTAAGCATTCCATATATTAAATGCCATCCTCAAACAACATCACAGTTATGCTGGTACATGCTAGGAATGCCACCACTAAACTCCACTCACTGGATGGTGTCCACACCTTGGAAGATGTAGATGTTTGTGGATTCACACACACCTGGTTCAGGGCTGTGGACAGCACCACCGCCATTCCAGGCTAAACGTCCTTCCACATGTTGACAACTCACAGAGAATGTGTGCTAGTTAATGCAGGTGGTGTACCCACTGTCATTACAGATAGATACACATCCAGATTGGCTAAACAGTATGATTCCCTGGAGACAATGCAGGTGCTTTTCAGTGCTGGTAGTCCACCTAATGAAGCCACTGCAAGCTATGGGGCAACTCTATGACTCACAACACAAGCTGTGTGTACTTGAACCTACCTGTGTCAATCAAGCTGCACCATAACACCGTGGTGTGGAGTGACTTTCACTGAACATGAACTGTGTTGGCTACTCATGTTCAAAATCACTTGGGCAAAGGTTATTCCACATCCTTAAATACAATGCCCTGAATCAATGGAGTGACATCCCCACAAGGGGAGCCAACGTACTGCATTAGGTGCTTACCAATATGGGTGAACACTGTAGCACCTTCACTGTGAAGTCCTCCATGGTAAGACCTGACAACAGCTCAATGTTGTTACATGACACCTGAACCCCCATTCATCAAACACAGGTGTAAACTTCAACAAAGCAAAGTATAACCTCCTATGGAATACTATAACTGGTGTGACTGCACCACCAACTTCAGATGGGGCAGGCAAAATATGCTGGCCTCTACAACAATGCTTTATGCAAACACCTGTACAACTGCATAGACTTGGTTGTAGCTGACAGGAGGACAAGAAGAACCTCATGGCACAGCAAACTTGGAGCTGTCATACAATCCCCCAGTTATGTCACTCTACTACAAGAGGGTCTTCATGAGCATATGTGTGTTTACATGCTCATGGCCATAACCCCCAAATGTGTATGTAGTATCATTTTCATCAACAGCAATGTTCCTAGTAAGTAGTACATCATTAACAACACCTGCTGTACAGACACAGGGGTGATACACCTGGGCACAAAGCCCTGGCCACACAAGTTTGCACCTACTTTAACATAGATCACCATGTTTCCATAAGGGTAAGAAGGGTAGTGTAGCATGATTATGTTATTAATGAGGACACTGTCACCTGATAATAATGCAGTTATAACCTCTGTGTAGTTTCCCCTCAGCATGGTGTTAGTTCACTGCAATGGTCATTTTCACATGTACCTTTGCAAGCACCAGGGACAATTGCATACAACACAAAGTTTTCTCACATGGAAACTTCAAGTCCTTAGTATCTGTCCTATTGGGATCATGTGCAATGACTGTCATTGTAGCTTGCGTCCTATAGACCATTCAGAAGTGATCTCTGCCTTGCATATAGGGCAGATGTCTGACCCTGCTGCACTGCAAATGCTGCATATCTGTAAGTGGAATGATACACATATTACCCACTATAAGGACATTGCCTGGTATGTGATGTTCATAATACAGGCTGGTGGGGGAGATCTGTGTACCACACCTTCGCAAACTATTGAAACACACCGCCACCTAATGGCAAGCTGTGCACTTCATTGGCATTCCTCAGATGCCATCTGTATGATTGCCTGGATGACTGTCATGTCACCATAGGGCTTTTGCGTGTGTCCCTTGCAGACAGGGGCAATATGTGCTGATCATGTAAATAAGGTTAAGAATGTGACTAAGATTTTATTGGACATTGGCCCATTAGGCTACTAATGTACAGTGATCCTATGATCCCATACCCTGATGTAAAATGCTGTAACATCTGCGCCCCTGGCTACAGTGAGAATAGTACCACTATCAATTCATTTGTACAGAACACTGCATAGCATACACAGTGCAAGTTAGCTGCATTTGGATTAGAACCTCTATCTATCTAATGGTACATATTAAATATCACAGGTCTTAATGCATGCATCTATCCCAAGTGTGCTATTAATATCACTTTAGGTGATGTTATGGTAGATGACATCAGCAGACCTTGTTCTTGTCAGGGCTTTGGAGGCACACATCACCTGTGATAGCCAAAATATCACAAAACTCCATTTCTTTCAAAGTTAGTGCGGTGATCACATTTATTTTGCATGGAGATGTACACACACACACACACACACACACACACACACACACACACACACACACACACACACACACACACCAAGTGGGTTGTAGGAAGATTAGAACCCCTCCCTATCTAGTCTTACATAGTACAGACACTAGCATTTACAATATGTGCCACAGCTTAAGTATAGCATTATAATGGCAGTTGGTACTACTAAGGTACATGACATCGGCAGGCCTTGTGGAAGAGAGGGGCTTGGAAGCTTGCAGCACCTGCAAGAGCCAAAAAGTGCAGTCCCATTGATATTTGGTAAAAATGTGGGATTCCATTTGCTATGCATAGAGAGACACACATACAAAGGGGTTGGTGTGAGATTAGATACTCGCCTATTTAGTCTTAGGGACTACAGATCACAGTATTTACAACATGTGTCACAGCTTATGTCTGATATGACACTGGCAGTTGATACTGTTAAGGTACATGATATCAGAATGCCTTGTGGAAGAGAGGGGCTTGGAGGCTGGCAGTACCTGCAAGGCCCAAAATGTGCAGGCTCATTGACATTTGAAAGTCAATGTGGGATTCCCATTTGTTATGCATGGAGATGTGCACACACACACACACACACACACACACACACACACACACACACACACACACACACACACACACACACACACACACACACACACACACACACACACACACACACACACACACACACACACACACACACACACACACACACACACAGACACTGGGTTAGAGTGAGATTAGAAACCCTACCTGTCTAGTCTTACATACTATAGATCACAGTACTTACAGCACATGCACATTTTAAGTCCGTGTTATATGCAACTACAGGAGAATACTAGTGGAGTACATAAACTAGGCTTGTGTTGAACAGCATGTGTGGGCTGTAGAGTGTTATTGCTTCCCAACTGTTCTCTGCATCTAGTGACCTTGCAGTCAAAAAACTGTTTGCTATCCAAGCTATGCATCTACAGTAGCCATTTTGGCCAAAAGTGGCTGTTTGCATTTGGACGGGCAAGCCTGTGGGCAAAAACAATTTGCCCTGTCAATGTGTGCGTACACAACATGATACATAACACCACCCATTCACTTGTTGGTTTATGTGTTGTGACATCCAGCAGGCAGATGGGGCTCTAGGGCAGTGTATTATCTACTGTTGAACCTTTACATTTGGTCCTTTAAGCAACATTATATATGTGTCATACTGCAGTTTCAATCACCAGTATCAGGGTATGTAGAATGATACAGACATACACAGACAAATAAACCTATATCGGTAGATTACAGAGATGTAAATATACATGGAGGTGAGTGTGTGTGTGTGTGTGTGTGTGTGTGTGTGTGTGTGTGTGTGTGTGTGTGTGTGTATCATATATGAATATGTGCAATATAATAGGAAGTTACTAGGCTATTTGCCCTGAGGCCCTTATAAGCCTAGTCAAGAGTTTAGCCCATGTTTAGACAAATCAGCACCCAATGTCCCTGTCCAGCACAGCCACAGGTGGAATCGCAGGAGTGTATTTTCTGTTTCCCATCCAGTTATCCAGGTTGTGCTTAAAAAGGGGTAATGAGGTACTCTGCTTCACATGGAGAGGAAGTCTATCCCACATTTGGGGGAGTCTCTAGGACACAAATCTGCCCCAACAATAAGTCCTATTAATGTCAAAGACCAGGTTGAGGTCAGCATGCAGGTTACTTGAGAGGAGCTTGACTTGTGGATATACAGCAGTCCCATTAAGGCAGGGTCTGAGATTGCTTTGCATGCCAGACAGAAGTCACCTCTGAAAAGTCTCTATGAAACTGAGTAGAGGGGCAGGGCTTTTAGCCTATCTCTGTATGGAATGTTTGAGGCCCTGGATTCTCCTGGTGAGGAACCTCTGTGGTCTCTCTCACTGCTGCATGTGCTTTGTGAGGTAGATGTCGAAAGGGGTGTTGTATTCAATAATGGGCCTTATAAGGGAAGAATACAGGGATGTTATGACCTCCTTGTTCCTGGATGAGATACCCGTACTTATGAGGTGGGCCATGTAGAAAGCTTTCCAAACAACAAAAGCAACATGGTGGCCAAATGTCAGGTTGCTATCAACCTGGATGCTTAAATCCCTCATGACTGATTGTGTGCTTAGGACGTTGTTATTAATGTGATAATTTGTGGGGACATCATTCTCCCCAAAGGGGATGATGATGCATGTTTTAGTATTCAGCTTGAGACCAGGTTTCTGGCACCAGTCATTTGTTTGGGTGAGACCCTCTTGGAGGATGTCCACATCTCTAGGGGATATGATGACAATGCCCAGCTTGCAGTCATCTGCAAACTTGGTCAGCCATAGCACATTGGTTTTGGCCTGCACCTCAGAAAAGTATACCCCAAATAACAGAGGCCCCAAGACAAATCCCGGGGGTATGACACTTGTTACAGGCCTACTACTTGAGGTGGCTTTCCCTATTTTGACTAGGCGGGTTCTATCAGTGAGCCAGTTTGTTATCCATCTGGTAACATATGGACTGATGCCTAGTTGAGAGAGTTTATCTATTATGTCAGAGTGGGGAATAGTGTCAAAGGCTATGGCCAGGTCAAGGTGGGTGATGTGTACTGTCTTCCCCTCATCCATGGCTTTGGTGACTGTCTCAAAGAAGTTGACCAAATTTAACAGACACAACCTCCCCTTGACGAAGCCAACCTGTGTTGGATTGAGTGTTTGGCAGTTGCCAATGTCTTATTTAATGAGGCCCATGATAATCTGCTCCAAGTTAGTTAAGCTGACGGCACTATAATTACCCAGATGGGTGGGCGCTCCACCTTTGTGCAAAGGGATAACAATGGCTGTCCTCCACTCTCCTAGTATGAAGCTAGTACATAGGCATTGGTTGAATATGGTGCCTAATGGTGCTTCAAGTTCCTGCCTGAGTTCATATAGGATGCAGCCTGGGATGTTATAATGTCCCATGTAGGTTGTATTTTTTGCCTTTGAGATAGCAGTGATGATCTGTTCCCTAGATGTAAGGGAAAGGGGCAGGCATTGGGAATTTCCTGATTTACTGACTGGGGAACAGAGGGGTGAAGTTTTCACTGAATCTGTTAGCCAGTAGGTTATCTATACAACTGCATTTGCATATGTGGTGTCCTTGACCACCTGTTCTGAGCAGATTTGGGTTCTTCCTTTGAGACTGTGGACATATGTGAAGAAGTCCTTATGACTGTCTGCAGTAGATGTGGCCAATTTTGACTTGAACTTTGGTTTGGAGGATTTTACTAGTGCTCTTACTTGCTTTTTCAGGCTAAGCAGAGATTGCTTCCAATTGGGTACCTGATCCCTTTTTGTCCTAGACAGCATTTTTTTCCTTTTGTTATAGAGTTTATTTATTGCAGATGTCCACCAGACAGGTTTACTCTTCCTTGAGGAGAAAGATTTTGTCCTGTAGAGTATTCCTTATTCCATGCATCTAAATAAATGCTTGTAAACTACTTTGGTGTAGTTTTGGACATTGGTGCCAGTTCCTGCAGAGGGGAAGGGGCTGTGAAGCTGTTTATACCATACCTCAGGAGGTTGTAATCAGCTTTGGAGAAGTTGTTTTGTTTGACCCTAGCTAGAGGGGGGGTCAGAGGAGATGGTGACTTCAAACGTGAATGCTTTATGGTCGGATCTTACCAAGGAGGATGATACTGTAGGGATGCTGCAGTGGTAACTCATGTTGGTTAATACCAAGCCCAAGATATTATCACCTCTTGCATGGGGATCGACTAGCTGTTCCAAGGCATTTGCAATGACAAAATTGAGAAATCTCAGGTCATTTGTGTTCTGGCATGAGTAATTCTTCCAGTCTATGTTTGGGTAGTTAAAGTCTCCAAGAATGAGGAAAAAGGGTTGAATGTTGATAGATTTGAAGAAGTCCAGATAGGAGGAGTGGACATTTGAGTCAAATATGGGGGCCAGTAACTAGCTATGCTTGTATGATATATCTTTTTGATTGTATAATTACCACTGTACATATTGTTTGATGTGGAGCTTTTCTTCCCAAGCCTCCGCTGTAAATGGACCTCATTCCAGTCGGGCTTTCCCAGTAAACAAACGTAAAATAAAATAAAAATAAATAAAAATAACACAATTTAAACAGGCTATAGATAAGCAGTAATAAATGCAGCAGAAATATTCAGTTGAACACTTTAGAGAACAAGCAGAAAAAGCAAGATGAATTAATAGAGTAGGAGGGGGAAACACAAATACAATAAAAGCAGCCAAATAAAGTGTTTTTTTTTTTTTGTTAGTAAAGTGGAAAGGGAGAAAGGAGGACAGAAATATAATTAAAGGTTAAGAAACTAAGGGGGTTAATCTTCCCAAATGATCTCTCTGTATTAGGTAGAATGAGATAATGAGATGTGACTGAGAGGAGTGTCCCAGATCAAATTTATAGTAGGGGCAGGCAGCTGCAAAAGCCACCAAGTTTAAAAACACAACAGCAATTGAATGGCAGGGTGGGAAAAAAACAGATCAAGCAAATATATAAATGCTGACACAGATAGGTAATAATTCAGTCAAGCAAATAAATAAAAACAGCTCAGTACTATTAAGATTCACAGAAACAGTTAGATCAAGTGCAAAAAATATACTTATATCAGCTCTGTATTTCCAAATTGTTTAAGAGGCAATCTCAGTCAGGCACAATGTAGCTTCTAGTACGATGTCTGTCTGTGCAAGTATATACCTCTGTATACAGATTTATATATTCATATAGGTGCATACATATATATATATATATATATATATATATATATATATATATATATATATATATATAAATATATATATATTTATATATATAGAGGGAGAGTGTGATACTGACAGACAGATATGTATACATTTATGTATGTAGCTGTAGACATATCTATATATGACAAGTCATTCTGAGTGGAGGGCAACAGAATTGTGCTCTTCTTAATTAAGTGTATGAGCATCCCAACATAAAACCACTCTTTGTTAACTTATAGACACATTCACACTATAAAAACATATTAAAAAACATACTGAATAAAATAGTATAACATATCTCCCCCTCTTAAATTCTCTTTTAAAAACAATTTATCACTGCAGAGACAGCTATGTTATAGGGCAGGAGTAGGTAAATTGTTAGTTACCTCACAAAGACAAGGACCCTATCCTTATAGAAATTGCAGTGCTTGTAAATTTATTTAAGTAGGTCATAACTTTTTAAATACACAATTAGGGACCAACTTGGAACGGAAGTTCTATGTTGATTGTACTTCAAAGACTGTTGTTTACTATAGTTTCTGTGTAGAATGCAGAACATTCTATATATGAAAAACAAACTGTACATTAAGAGAACACATTAAAGAACATTTAAGGGATATTAGGAACAACAAAGAAAATAATGCACTTGCAAAGCATACGATGATGCATGGCATGCACCATGAGTTTAGGTTTTTTGTACTAGAGATCATAAAAGAGAATATTAGAGGGGGAGATATTAGGAACAGAACGGAGATAGCTAAACTGAAATGGATAATATATTTTAATGCAGATAAAGTACCAGGAATAAATGATGCTGTCTCTTTGAAACCCTTGTTACATGCACGCACACTTCCCCATTGATGAGCAGTGTATGTTATAGAATTTTCTTTAGTATGTTTTTTTAATATGTTTTTATAGTGTGAATGTGTCTTTAAGCTAACAAAGAGTGAGTACCTTTAATTGGCTTAGACTGCTATTTAATCAATTCAGTGATGGTTTTGATATGTTTGAATCTGAGGAAGTGACCTGGAGGTCGTGAAAGTGCTTACTCGTCATTTATATAATAAAGTTCTGTTCCACCAGCCGTGGTTGGTCCTCATTTGGTTTTGTGTTGGGATTACAGTTTTTTTGTACCTTAAGAGGACTTTCACCCAGGAACCTTACTTTTTATTTAATGTGTATGAGCATGCCCAGTGGGACTTTTGCTAGTTATAATCTGACTCCAGTCCACACCTACCTATACTCCAGTCCAGGATGGATTAGTTTCTCACACAAAATGGTATCTGTCCCTGTTTCTGCACTGCTGCACATCACTAAACTTGCCTAAAACTTTTTACAATTGTGTGATGTACTTAACATGTCACAAAGGTTAATAATATTGCACTAGACACATGCTGACAGTCTGTAGCACAAACAGTAATAATGCCTAACATCCAAAATCAGTATTTACATTTAGATTTGAACCAGAAAAAAGCACCACATAAGCTAATTATCCTAGTCCTTTGAGCCACACAAGCTGTTTGACAGACACAGATCATTCATCACACAATGAACTGTATAAATATGTATATTGTTATCCCTGCTCTAAGTAAAATATGGAATGTGTGATTAGTTTCTATGTTACTGTCATGAGAAAGCCTGCCATGCTGATATACCATTGGTGAGTTTCTGTTACAGCAATTAAAAGGGAACACTGCTGTGTTGGGGTGGTGGAACACCACCATGTGTTCTGCTGGGATACACAGTAGTCTAACTATCATTTCACTCCCCTGTATAGTATCTCCTTTGACAGATGTACCAGTTATCTGCTGCAGTAGGACTCCATGAGTATTCCATTTATGAGGCATAGTGAATACTCATGGAAACAAGGACGTGGAATGGGTATCTCTAGTCCCCTGTGGATGTAACCTCTGTCCAAGTAGCCCACTATGTTTACTTGCATGATGTACCAGATTCATGAATACAATGCCACATCATAATAATCCTTACAAGTACTATGAAGCAGTACACAGCCAATACTTGAGTAGATACAGGATGTGTGGGTTGCCTGCCATCAGTTTTAATGTCTGCATGTGAGTAGGAGCAAGGTGTCAGTCCTTAGGTCCCTAGGTTGCCAGTGAATGTGCTATGAATTTCTTCTTAGCCAATGGCAGGGCATACTGAATATGGCTATGTCTGCCTACAGGGACATCACCAGTGGGTTCCTTCTCTGAGTCGTCCTGTGACTGTGTCTGTGGTGACCTAGGCACTGGTGGGAGGCTGTGTATCCCCTCCCTTTGCTGATCCTGCTGGAGCTGTTTCCACAGGATCATATTGTGCAGCATAGTACATACTTTGAATATATGTGCACGTGTAGCTGGAGAATACTGAAGTGCTCCACCAGATATATTGAGAGACTGAAACTGTGACTTCAGTAGCCTAAACACACACTCTATGATGTTCCTAGTTTGTGCATGTGCCTCATTATTGCATTCATCTGTGGGTGTGTGTGCATTTCTGATGGATGTCATCATTCATGGTTCCAGGGAGTAGCCAGCATCCCCCAGTAAATGGCTATATGGGATGTCCCCCTAGCAAACATCTGGGAAAGCAGTGATGTGTGCTAGATATGGGAGTCATGATAACTACCAGGGCTGCCAGCACACACATTCAGGATAATCCCCTGGGCATTGCACATGACCTGGCAGTTGATGAAGTGGTACCCTTTGCGGTTAACTTAGATTCGACCCTGCTGACTAGGTGGAGCCTTGATGTGTATGTGGGTGCAGTCTATGGCACTCAGTACCTCATGGTAGTTTGCTACATGGTAGAACTTTTGCATTTTGTTGGTCATCGCCTCAGGGGAGAGGGGAAAAGATATGTGCTCACTGGCATGTGGTAGCATAGCATCCAGGAATTGATGGACTATTCTGGATGCAGATGCCTGTGACACCCCCATCATGTCCCCACTTGGTCTTTGAAAAGTACCTGTAGCAAGTATCCTAAGGACTGCAGATACCTTTGTTTCCACTGGGATGGGTTCACGTCTGGGTCTGAGTTGAGGAAGGCAGATTTCAGTGAGTTCTAGTAATATGTCCCTGTCCACACTGTAGCATTCTATAATCTCCAGCTCATGTAGCTCCTTGGAGGTTACCCTGGGCCTGAACACTCTTCTCCTTCTCAGCCTAGGCCTATTGTCAGTAGCAGCAGTAACTTCACCATATAGCACATACAGATGTAGCAGATCTGCAGCAAGCCCTAGCATTATCTCAATTAAAATTCCCAAGTGTGAACACCAATGGTCCAAAGTATTGGGGGAAAAACAGAATGTAGGGTGTATTCATACTTTATAAAGGTCTGCTGTAGGAGCAGCATGAGGGATTGGCCAATTATTATGCGTTTCAGCTGCCTAGAATGCGTGGGGGGTATGCCATGCAAACATGTTCAGCTATGTGCTATGCCATGCAGCATAGGTTACATAAAAGTCAAAATCAATAATTGAATATATCCATTTTTAATTACTTGTGGCCTACGTCATCATTGTGACCTGGGTGGTCTCTCCATGTGAACACGCTCGGCTATGCTGCATGCAGCACAAACCTACGCAGAGGTAATTAAACAATACTAAATGTGACTGGACACCCCCCCACCCCTGCTGGCATTCACATCCATTGGGAATATCAACAATGTGTGCGAGCCTACATGAAATCCCTATCCAAACATGATTACTCTATTTGTTTTGCTATTGAAGGCATCCACCTCATTTGCATACATATCTGTACTGATAGCCAGGAAGCTACATGGTTCACAGCCATATGACATGGGCAACAGCACCAATGCACCATTGTATAGCACAGATGCAGGGGAGCTATAGTACATTTCTAACATATATTGAAAACTACTCATTTTATTTATTTATTTATTTATTTATTTTTTTTGTATTAAGCATGTTTACGCACTGCAGCACACAGCTCAAACAAGCCGAGATTATTAAAGAAAATAAAATATTATTTTAACTTATCCACTTCCTCTTTCTGACATCCACAACATCATTTTTGCACATATCTGTATATGGTACAGTTTCAGGGGATGTATGTCCACATTTTTTCTGTTTTACATTCCCCTTTCTCTGTGTACACCCCTGTATGTGGAAAAATTCCAGGTACAATGCGGACACTGACACCCCCTGGATTTACTAATCTTCCATGCAGGACTAATCTAGTTGTGCACGGAAGCGGCAGTTTAGGAGGAGGATGGCAGCGCACCATGCATATTAATGAAGGCACGCTGCCTGACCTCCTAATCCTACAGGGAGTATGGACGAGTGCAGGGGGTGTATCTGAGAGCAGACCTCTAAGAATAAACACGCCCCTGCAAAGTAGAACAGCAGAAAGTGTAAATAAATGAGCAAGACCGCTCATAGGTGTCCGAATATCCCCACCAAGAGTCCCCCATGTGTACAACAGCAACAGGACATAAAAATAAAAAGGAGAAACCCCTTTATTTTTTTTTAAACCCCGGGTACAGCTAACCATAGGTGCGTGGGTTTGCCCATCACTTAGCTTCAGTTAAAGCAGCTTAAAAGGCTGAAGAGGATAACAAGGAATATATATGCAAATGAAGCAGTACAGCATAGTGTACTGCATTAAATGCACATGTGAAGTGTCAGTGTCATAATGAATAAGGCACTAGTAAGCAGGTTTAAGCACAAATAAGCAGTAGTAAGCATATATAAGCACTAGTAAGCATGTTTAAGTGCGTTTGTGTGGGGGTAAGCATTGCCTACACAGATTCAGCAAAGTAGAAGCTGAGTGTAAGAAACTGTAACCGGAGGCTAGCAGTGTTTAGTATCACGTAAACCCACGCAAACCCGCTTACAACTGCTTTAAATTGCCTTAATCACTCTGTACCCAATGGCCCATGTTCTGCCCAACAACAAAATATACTGCTTCTGTAAGGCTCAAACTCAGGACTTTGTACACTATAGTCGCAGTAACTAACCACTAAGCCATCATATCAATACACATGAATGAGGTATCAGCAAACTAATCCTCTCCACAGGAAAATCAAACCAGACATGAAATGAATCTATGTGCAGTGTGATGTGGTATAACCTGTTACATAACATAAATATGTGAACTGGAGTACTGCAGTAAGAATAGATGTGGGGTGTTATTGTAATAAAGTGCAGAAGTAGTAGAAGTGTAGAATCATGAATATCAGACACATATAGAACCTTTTATAAATACCCTAATAATGTGATTAATGGGTCTAACTTCCATCTAGAATTATTAGATTTGTTTAATAGAAGTGGACTTGAAATGTTGAAATTAATGATCAAAGAAAATAACCGGGTACAGGAAGAATTATTAGGGGAAATTGAAAAACTGGACAAAATTATAACTAATGATTTATTATTTACTATAGAAGAAGAGAAAGCAAAATATTTTAGCATGAGAAAGGAAATTGATACAAATATAGATGATTTAATTCAGAGAAAATATAAAAAGATGGAACGTGATTTGAATGAATACAAATGCAACACTTGTTACCCCAATCCACACCTTAGAAATAGAGGTGGAGTTAAAATAGATATAGTAAACAATAGAGAGGTTAGGGAACCTATAGAAAGTTTAGAGACACATGAAGAAAACTGTTTAAATGAAGAAGAATTTCCTCCCCTTAGGAGGTCAGAGAGAATTTTTAACAAATATGGAGAAAGGGAAGGAAATTTTTGGAGAGGGGGGAGAAGAGGGAGAGGGAGGGGGAGGGGGGATTATTACTATTGAATTCCCTGGATGCCCCACATAATCCCCACCCCCCCACAAGTAACATCACCAATGAAGGAAACAAATGGACTTTTAACTGTTTTAATATTTATAATTTTAGTTCAGTGCAATTAGAGGAAGGACACTTTAGTTTACTTTCAAAAGGGTTAAAATTTATTCCCAACACTAAAGGAAATGTGGTGAAAACATTACTGGATCTAAAAATATTCCTAAGGAAAGTCAATTTCAAGACCATGTTTCATAATCGGGTAAAGGAAAATGACCCCCCTTTAAGACGCAAATCTACATATAAACCCCCCTTTACACCCTCAATTAAAAAACCTAGAAAGAGTAATTGAGAAAGAAATCAGAAAAGTTGATTCCAAAAGGGTGTCATATGATAACAATTTAAATTCAAAAGAAAAAGAAATTTTGAATAATTTAAAGGCAGATAGAAACATAAGGGTTATGAAACCGGATAAAGGGGGAGGAATTGTGATTATGGAAAGTATAGAGTACGATACTAGAATGTATAAAATTTTGTGGGATGAGAACAAATATGAGCCTGTATCAAAAAATGAGATAAATATAGCTTATAATAGAATTGATACAAGTTTGTACGACATGATGGTAGAAGGATTAATTGACCTGGAGACTTAAAATTTTTTAAAAGTAGACAAGCCTAAGGTACCTGCCATCTTTGGGATCCCGAAAATACACAAAAATGAAGGTGATCCCCCTTTGAGACCAATAGTGGCAGCTAATGGGTCTAAAACTCATTCTTTAGCCAAGTTTGTAGATACAAAAACCAAAAATACTTGGCTACATATAGTACAGATTTTAAAAGACTCATGGGACCTATTACACATCTTAGGAGATACGATTGAAATGGAGGGGCTCATATTTGTTACTATAGATGTAATAGATCTTTTTCCATCTATACCACATGAGGAAGGTTTAGAGATGTTTGAGGAAGTAATTTTCGAAAATAGTAATATATCCCACAATGACAAGATAGTAAGTAAATGGCTAATGGAATTGATTTTGTATAACAATTTTTTATTTTTTAATGGGGAATTTTTTAGACAGATCCAAGGTGTGGCAATGGGCGAGGCATGCGCCCCCACATATGCCAACCTGGTTTTATCAAAATGGGAGGAAAAATTTGTAATGGAAAGTAAATACAAAACTTTTATGTCAGTTTACCGAAGGTTTTTAGATGACATTATTATTTTTTGGAATGGGGGAGAAGACAAACTTCAGGAATTCTTGGTATACTTGAACAATACTAGTAGTTTTTTAAAATTTACTTGGAAAATAACACATAATTCGGTGCAATACCTGGACCTGGAAATATATAAAGAACTTGGACATTTAGAAACCAAAATATATAGAAAAGCCTCATATTGTAATTCCTTCCTACAATTTGACAGTGCCCACCCTATACATGTAAAGAAGAATATAATAAAAGGACAATTTGTAAGAGGAAGCAAAATGACAAGTAAGGACCAGGACTTCCTCTTGGAATGTGATTTGCTGGAGAGTATGTTCCAAGAAAGGGGCTATCCAAGTAAATTGATTAAGGAAATAAGAAAAGAAGTTTCCTTAGGAAGAGAGAATAGATTTGCACCTATTATTACTAATAAAGGTAAAGCAATAGATAATTTAAATGAACCCAGTAAAGTAAATCAACAAGAAAACTTTGATCTAGCCTTAATTTTAGAATATAATACATTTAATAACAAAATAAGAAGGATTTTCAATAAGGAATGGGACAGGTTCATTGAATTAACAGAACTGGACCTAGGAATTAATAGAATACCCAAGGTAGTATTTAAAAACTCCTTAACGATAAAAAATCTTTTGGAAAATAAAAACACTGGGGCATCACAGGATAGAAGGAGAAAGGGAACCTACAAGTGTGGTAGGTGTGCCCAATGTGGAAATATCTCAAATACTAATAGTATTTATATTAACAGTAGAAATAAGACTATAACTAATGACAAGCATTTCTATAATTGTGATTCCACAGGTTTAGTTTATATTGGCATATGTAATGTATGCCAATCCTTTTATATAGGTAAAACTGAGAGGAAATTAAAGAGAAGAATATTTGAGCATTTAAATGATATAAAAAATTGTAAGGAAATGAATGCTCTATATAAGCACAGTAAAATGTGTGAAAAAGCTAGCTTCAGTTTTACGGTTTTAGAACATATAGACAAAGACATAAGAGGAGGGCCTTGGGAAGAAAGGCTAGAATATCGTGAGTTGTGGTGGCAAATGTCACTAGAAGCAAACCAAACTCCAGGTCTAAATGAACATATTAGTATAGCCCCCATTCTGAAATTAAGAGCAGCAAAATTATGAATAGATTGAGTATTAGGTCTGAATGTTTAAATAGACATTTGTATATTATGTTTCCTTTTGACCTTCCATATATTTTAAATTAGTAAAGGAAGAAAAATTTTTTCATATTATAACAGTTTTTAAACATTTTTTTAGAGATTTTTTATGGTGAGAGACAGAACAACACTGAAGAATTGTTCTTTTGTATGTTATTTTAATAATTTACCACCAGAGGGCATAGTTACTTCTTCTACACATTTTTTATATATCCCTTATATTCCTTCAGAATATATGAAAGGCTTACATTTTAAATGTTATTACCATTCTACAATTAATGTGTAATAATTGCTACAATGGCAATCTAAAATTAAAGTAGGGAAATTAATGTGTTTCAACAATGAACTTTTTAACATAATGTTTTTTAAAATGGTTTTAAATGTTTTATATTTAAATGCTATTGTTTAACAATTTACTAGTTGTTTTAATTGATTAATTAAGGTGTGTATTTAAAGAAAGGTTGGGGTTAGAGTGTTTATCTGAAGAAGTCAGTTACATGATGAAAACGTACTGGGAGAAGTGCGTTTATAGTGGATGTGGAGTGTTTTTTATCTGTGCAGTCCGTTTTAGTGCTTTGTGGAACCTTATACAATAAACTTGTGGCAAGCCAACCATCTTTCCTGGATTTCTACATTTTTGGTTATCGTAGTCGAGAGGCGCTTTGCATTATTTGGTTTTATGTGGTATAACCTGTTACATAACATAAATATGTGAACTGGAGTACTGCAGTAAGCATAGATGTGGGGTGTTATTGTAATAAAGTGCAGAAGTAGTAGAAGTGTAGAATCATGAATATCAGACACATATAGAACCTGTAATGAATAATAAATCACTGCCAAAAGGCAAATATAGTGTTAACTATTAAGCAATGCTAACCACAGCACAGCTCAACTTAGTAAGAGTAAGCAATGTGTAGGGAAGCCAATCCAATCTGCCTAGTGCTATACCTCTTTAAGCACTGCCATCTTTAGGTAAGCAGGTGTGCTCATAGCTTAGCCTTTTCAAACACAGCCAATCACAGAAAAGTGTGGGTAACTGGCCATATTTAAACCCCACAGGCGTAAATATGTTCCATAACTGGTTGTAGCTTCCTACTGCAGGCAGAATGGCTGGTGTGGGTAAAGGCACTCTTTTTGGAGTGCAGTGCTGGGGCATCCAGGAGTCAAAAATCATGGTATGACTCCTGGTAAAACACCATGAGGAGAGACTACTGCAGGGCCTGTACCAGGGCTCGCAGTATAAAACAGAGGCCTGGGACAGTCTTGCTCATGCTACAGGTATCCCCCGGACTGGTTAGCAGGTCAGGCACTACCAAGATGACCTGAAGAAGTGGAGGGAGGATGTACTAGAACAGTGGATTCAGGAGTCTCAGCAGATGCCTAATGTACTGAGTAAGTACTCATTCTACTAAGTAGTTAAGAATTTCCTAGCTTGTGTATACTATGGATAGGTATGGCTAAATATCACTGTATTTCTCTGGCAGCTGCAGATGAGCGAGCTGTGAACCAGCAAGCCCATGATGCTAGGTTGCTAAGGCTGCATTGCAAGGCAAGTTAGTAATTAGTCTGCATGTACTGTCATAACAAATAAATATAAGAACCTTAGTAAGTGCTGTACCAGTAGAAATAAATGTGTAATAGTCTGTGAATAAAGGTATAGCCCCTGGACTGCTTCTGTTTACTCTTCTGTCATATGTTGGCAAACTGTTGCATACTATAAATAGTACTGTTGTATTTTAAGCAGTGTCACCCACACAGTGGTATGCAGATAAAATGTGTATGAAATCCTGCATAACAATGTTGGAAGTGCCAAGAGGCCATCATATTGTACAAGTGAGGGAGATTTAAATAGAAAACAGTAGAAAGCTTTACACCAATTCCCTGATAGCACAGAGTACTGTGATGTTAGCTATAACTTTTTGTCACACACAGCAGGGGTTTGAATCCTGGGAGTGCTACTAAGTTGCATGTTTAATAATACCCCACAACTGTACAGATTTTGTTACAATGTTCAGATAGAAAGCTGTATGCATTATTACAGCCAGCAACTGTACAGAATTTGCTAGAATGTTCAAACTGAAAGTTGTATGCATATTCATACCCCACAACTGTTCCAATCTGTCCAGCATATCCAGATAAATGGCCCATATCACCAGCCTGGTACCCTGTCCCCCTGAAAAATCAGAGTGATGATCCAAGAAATGTAGGCAGCCATTAATGACATATAACTGATAGTCAAAAATGCACATAGTCATAGAATTTATATGAAAACAAACCTGTCATTCTAGCACCTTACCCAAAGTGTATGAAAACAATTCTCAACTTATGCTGCATTAACACCTGCATCTTGTCACACCTGTATGTAAGACACAGGTCACATATATAATAATCTATAAACATACCAGTGTACAATATAAGGCCATTGGGTAGTGTAATAATACATGTAAGGGAAAGATAACTGCAATGACTAAGAATGTTGTGAAAACTACAAGGATATATTAGTTGCTAATTGAACTCTCTCTCATCCCTACCATATGTGCAAAATAACCAAATGACACTCCTCAACTGGTATGTGTACACTCAAAACTTTTGTTGGGACATATGTCCTAATGGTTTATAAATAATCATATTTGTTTCTATGCATGTGCCATGTTAAAATACACCCATATTGGTGTCCTGTTGCCATCAATGAAATTTGCATGCTCTTGTAATGGCCACTGTTGTTCCATATATGCATGTGTTCTGCTTGCTCTGCAACTGTGTTAAATCTGGTGTTTTGGGTTAACTGGAATACCTATACATGCTGTTATAACTAATCCTGAATGCTGTTGGCTGTTACTAACCCATATCTGTCATAAACCTGCTACAACATAGCTTGTATGGGAAGGCCGGTCCCAGAGGACCCACCTGTCCCACCTCAGCTGACCATGGCACCAGGCACCAGCACATCTGGGGCCCAGCATGGGACCTCCTCCTCTGTGAGCCCTGCCCCACCTTCGGGTGGATCCACTGCAGGGGATGGGGCTCACCCCCCACTCAGAGCAGGCACGGAGAGGAACCTGTAACCCATCAACATGTCTGGGTCGTGGTGCATATGGAGCTCGATCTGGAGTTTCGAGACTGACTACACCAGCTTGATGGCCGACTGGTGCAATTAGAGGGGAAACCTGCCCTTCCTACACATCCTGCAGCACAGCCACCTTAGAGGCCATGAAGGTGCAGTGGTGACTGCCCATGGGTGGGGACCTCAGTCCCACTGTTTCCATTTGGGGGATCATGGGCTTGCGATTTCCAAACACCCCTCCCCGTTCAAGGTGATTACCCTCACATGTGTCATATACTGCCCCTGTATGCATCTTGTTTGTCTTGTCTGTTAACCTACCCAACCTACCTCCCCAAATATACCTACTACCCCTCCCCAACATCCCACTCTCACCTGAAAAAAGGGCAATATGTTCCCACAAAAAATCTTGCCCCATACATAGCTGTCCATTTTGCATATGTGTCCACTGGACACATGTAATCTGATCTAATTAGCATTACAATGAATATATGTTGCCTTCACCCCTCTCCCATGGGTTTGAGGGTCCAAATGTACCTCCAAATTCAGTGTATATGCACAGCTGTTGCTGTAGAAGAAATGGGCAACTATGGACATTTCCTATACGCTTCCTGCACATGCCTAGCTATTTTTCCTACTGTCTTTCTCTCTTTGTGCACCTTTTTTCACCACTTTCCTATCAACCTCTTTTTCTTTTCTTTTAAAGAAATTAGCATGGGGATAAGTGGCAGTTAGCACTTTTAAGCAGCAGTAAGCATGTTTGCGTGGGTTTGTGCTGAGGGTAAGCTATGCCTACACAGGTTGAGCAATTCTGAAGCTGAGGGTAAGAAAACATAAGTGGACGTTAGCAGTGCTTACCATTGTGCAAACCCATGGAAACCCACTTACAACTGCTTAAAGGTGCTTTAATCACTCTGTATCCAATGGCCCTTGTTCTGCCCAGCAATAAAATAAGCTGCCTTTACAAGGCTCAAACCCAGGATGCTGTACTCCATACACAAAGTGATTTATCACTAAACCATAGCAGATATACATAACCTGATGTTTTCACAAGCATATCGTCTAGCACAATCAGTCAACAGTACAGGAAATGTATTAATATCATACCACACAACCTGTTAATGCAAGAAGTCTGGACAAAGTATGCCACAATGTGGGTACAAATAAGGATATATGTCAAATAATGTGCTAATACTCTTAAAATGTTGCTAGTTACACAGTTATATGTATTATAACACATATGTAGAAGGAGATGAAGTCTGAAACACAAAAGTGTTGGCACTAGTTACTGACTTCAATGCTGTGATCATACATGCCAGTTGCCAAGAGAATGAGCTACAGGCCAAAATATGAGCCGAACATGCATGGACATATGGACAGATCTATATCTGTAAATGTAGACAGACAGCTATATATATATATATATATATATATCTATATATATATATATATATATATATATATATATATGTATGACTCACAAATAATCATATAACATCAATTGTATATAGATACACAAATATGTTCATATGTATATCTATATATATATATATATATATATATATATATATGGATTCCATATGTAGCCCCACCACATTATGCCAATTGTTTTTACTAAAGATATATATATATCAATGCATTTCTAATGGATATACCCTCTGATAATAGTGAATACATTAAAAGTATGTGGGGGGCTACACCCCCCACACCCCCCCTTATTTAATATTCTCAATCCAGGGTTGCACTGCAGTGGGGCAGGGGCTATATTCCATTTTTGACCAAATGAACTTCGACCAAATGTTTTATATATATATATATATATATATATATATATATATATATATATATATATATATAGATAGATAGATAGATATAGCTATATAAGATATATATAGATATATACACATATGCACAGACAAAAGGTATTAGTAGCCTTACATATGTAGAAGTAGTGTGGAAGTAATGGGTGCAAAGTATATCCCTCAGCCACAAGCCCTTTAACTGCCACCTGTGAAATGTGTAGTGTGGCAGCCATTCCCACAAATGAGAATACTGACATTAAACATATACCCACCCACAATTCAAAGGACATGACACGACACACAGGTATGCATACACAGATAACCTTTATTTGTGTACTATACAATAATGTCTGCCAGTACTTACACCACATAAAGTTTGAAATATGTAATCAGTGATGAATGCAAGGCCCACACAAAACAGTAGATGCAAGCAATGTGGATATATACCATACTATGATGTTGAGTCCAAGGCCTTCAATTAGTACAACAGTAGACACAGGATTTGCCTTCAAGATAGGTAACAATCAACAATTACAGATGTAGTTCAGCAGCCTCCAATTACACCCTGTAGTCAAGACCTAGGGGAATAAGTAGTAGTTGTGTTAATGTAACAGTATCTTGTACATAACATTGCTTAACCTAACATATCACTATCACACTGAATGACCCTTGTCTTAACAGATATATCCCTGAAAAGCTGTCACAGCCTAGGTTACTGGCATTGAACCCCCCCCCCCCATAAAAGGCTGCACAAGGGCAAGGAACACTATGTACCACACACTTACCTCTGGAATGTACAAGGGCACATATGTATTCTCCAGCTGTTGCCCCCATATATATGGACTTGGCCCAATAGTTGGTGTGGGAGCCCATGACATGACTGGGATGATAGCAGTAATGCTAGCAGTAAATAATGATAGGCCATTACCTAACAACCCCTTTCTGTATCACAGCAGTACAAAGATTGGCATATATGTGGTGGACAGAGGCAGGAACATAGGGTCATATTTGCATTATTGCTGTTGCACACCATGGAAATGCTGATATTACAGGATTTGCTGCAGAATACCCTTATGCAGGAATACGACATTGAAATACAAATGGATGTAGCCATGTACTGATAGCACTCAACAGACAGAATGCCACTGATATATCTGGGACAATACCTGTGTGGTGCAGAGACAAAACATAACAGCCAATCCTCCTGGCATCATATGGATAGGTCCACAGTCGATAGCTATGCAGACAGGCAACATTCCATGCAAAAGTACCATGTACATGGAAAATCTGTAAGACCAGCAAGATACAATGCACACAACAACACTACTCACGCTGGCTGTAGGTCTGGAACCTTACCCAAATGTATATTTGGCCTGTGTCTGCAGGTTCTGCTACAAGAGGCATTGTTACCTGCTGTCTGTAACACTGATGTCCACACACAGGAAGAATACCATCCATACCAGAAAGGTGAAGGGACAATGCCCACAGAAATCAGCAATTTATACTACAGGGTTGCCATGACAGTGGTTATCTGAATTAATACACAGCAGGCTGCATGCAATTAGCAACTGGTGTACACTGACTGGTGCAGAGGCCATCACCTAATAATGTGCAATACCTACAAAAGCATGCTGCAATCTATTCAAACCAGCTCAATCACTCTACTGGAGAGACTGAGAGAGAGAGAGAGAGAGACAGAGAGAGAGAGAAAGAAAAAGAAAAAAATAAATTTAATAAAAGTAACAAAGCTCAGGGATTTGTTACAGTGGGAAAAACATAAAAGGTATGTGAAACAGATATGTATTTACTTGCATGTAGTATATGGCATAGAACAATAGGATGTATAATGTGAAATGATTTATATGTGCCATCAGTTTGTTCCTGTAATGATATTCTGCTCAACAACTGCTCTGGACAATAGTGTCAGTCCCTGTGGGCAGTGGGACATACCTGTCAACTGTGCAGATCAGCAGTGAATGGCAAAGATGTGACCCATGACATCTGTGTTCAGTACATTACTGTGGCCAACAGCTGGTGGTGGTATTAATACTGCCATGATAGACACATGGATGTGAGACCACACCACCTGCAGGACAGTCATGTTAAAGTGTAGCATAGCATGCCCAACTGCCATAGCAGTATACTATGCTTATCTAAAATCTGTCACCATATAAACCCCCCTAATGTTAGTCTGTGTTCACATGTGACACCTGTCTGTGTTGCAGCAAGGCAGAACAGTTCAGCTGTGAAGTAAAGAGAGTTACAAGAGTGTGGACCAGATGTTTGTTTGTATGCACCCCACATATGTCTACAGAACCTCGGACAGTTATACACACACATATATATATATATATATATATATATATATATAGGTATATAAACAACACATAATGATATCTGCACATATATGCACATATGTATGTATATATATATATATATATATATATATATATATATATACATACAGATGCATATATATATATATATATATATATATATATATATATATATAAATATATTATTTGTGTGTGTGTGTGTGTATATGTCTACATATATATATATATATATATATATATACAAACAGACACACATATGCATAATACTGACACGTATAGGTATACACAGACACACACACACACATATATATATATATATATATATATATATATATATATATATATATATATATATATGTCAATACATGTCCCCTACCATGACATAGGTTCATAGGTTCATAGGTTCATACTAGGCTATCTGCCCTGGGGCAATTATAAGCAAAGCCCGATTCTGTATGGCTTACGCCACTCCTTGATTTGAGTATACTGTGCCCTTTTTAAGGTTTAGTTTACTGTGCCTCTGTCTAATAGTGACACGGGAGTAATCCCTGGGACTAATGTGTGAGAGAACATCAGACATCAATAGAAAACATATCTACACACCAGTAAATGGCTGCAAAATGGAGTGTGGAGTGTGGTGTGTAACCCATGTTGGGAACAAATCGCAATTGTTTGGGAAGGTGGGATATATATGTTGGTGAAGGGTATTAGGCACATATTGTTATGTAGGTTTGGTTGGGTGACAAACAAGACAGCATACAGGGCTGGTATATGACACATGTGGTGGTAAAACAATGTGTATGTGTAGTTCCATTTGGAATGAGGAGGCCATTGAGCCCCCATATGGGAACAAAGAGAACATGGTGCCCACCCATGGATAGTCACGACAGCACCTACATGGTCATAAAGGTGCCTGGGCTATGGGCTGAGGAGAAGGAACATGCATGTCTAACCTTGTGTATGTGTATTGCATGCCTCCAGGTGATGTAGCACATACCCCATGTCTCTGTGGAGCTCCCTATGCACAAGCCCCTGGACCTAACTGGGTGACAGACATATGTCTGTGTGTGGTCCATGGGGGACACACCATCCCCTGAAGTGGTTCCACATGAAGGTAGTGCCGGAACAGTAGATAATGAGGTTCCATGGTGGGTCTGGGATGTGATGTGAACTGATAACATGTGCACATTAGGTGGGAGTGGTGTTCCTGCTGGCAAATAACCCCTACACATACTGTAGTGTACCTGTCATGGAACATATGTGGGTTGTAATAGTCCACACAATCCCAGAACATGTCCAACAACATGCATAGATATCCCCAATAACACAGAATGGCAGATGTGTAGCAATCACATAGCAAACATACCACATGCATATGTGGAAACATAGTGGCAGTGACAATGGCATGCAGGTGAAATACGCTGTAACAGCCCAGCAACTCTAGTGTCCCCACAGGGAGCATGTCTATAAACACATAGCAGAAAGGGATGTACAATACAATATATGTCCCAATGTTAGATAAACCAGAGACATACCACTTGCATTGTGTGAACATTAAGTTGGAGCTGATATGGTGGTGGAAGACTATGTGTATTGTATTATGGTAAACGTGCCATATGGATTGCTCAGACATATTTCCATCTTTATGTCTTTCAGGGAGTATGGTGCACCCAAGGTATCCCACTTACAGTGCTGTTGAGGATGACATAATACTCACCAGCATCATTCAGCACTTCCAGCTGCTGTTGAGGATGACATAATACTCACCAGCATCATTCAGCACTTCCAGCTGCTGTTCTCAAGGACAAGCATGAGTGGACCACCATGTGGAATGATGTGGTCCGCAGGGTGAATGAGGTGGGGATGCACAGCCGTACATATTAGCAGGTCCACCATCATTGTAGTGACCTGCTCCACCATGTACGTTGCCATGCCGCTGCTGTGTGGGGTGACCATCTTGCAACGGGGGGGGGCAATAACATCCATTCACTGCTCACCAGAGTGGAGGAGCTGCTCATGAGCCTGGTGGCTCCTGCCCACCTGCAAGAGCTACAGACATATACAGTCATGGAGGTGGGTGCTAAACACACACCAGACATGGAGCATGCAGGTAAGGTTCCAGGGAATATCAGTAGACCACTGTTGTCTATGCATATGTACAGGTAGAGCATGCATATGTGAGATGTGGAGTCTGTTGCTGTGTAGTACTGATAAGCAGTTATGCATAATTTGTAATACTGTGGACTTCAGCTGTTGTTTTACTATAATATTGCACCCACACTGTAGCAGTAGCACAGCTGTGGCCACTGACATCGGCTCTATCTCATCTCAATGTAGGTTCCCCTGGGATACCAGCAAGGCAGCGGCCGGATGCCAGTGAGTATGGTTTATGGTTATGCTTGGCAATTCACTGTGCATGTCATAGCTAAGGTGTAGGCCATGTACACATCTAACACACCTACCCATAATGCATACTGTACATGTTCACTGACAGAGCGCACAACTCATTAATGGGATTATCATCCCCAAACACATGCATTACACAGACCATTTCAGACAACTGTAGCTACACTCCAGTGCACATTGCCCAGGCACAGCTGACATCTGCCTAACATACACAGCTATGTCATACACAGAGCAGTTGAACATGCTACACATAAAGAAATCCCACTCCCTCTGCAAACACACACTCCAGGGTCCTAAACCTCATCAGCACATTGCACAGAACATACTGGAGGGATAGGGCCCTGTCCTGGGAAATTCCCACTCTCTGGAACAAACTACCCATTCATGTCAGGCAGTGCTACTCATTGGTACTCTTTACAAAAACACTTGACAACTGGATGGGAAATGGGGAATTCACCCTGGGTAATATGTCTGTGCCACAGCCTGACAGGGGCACAGGGGAATAACATTATTGTGTGGTGCATGGCTGGGAACCCCTGTGGCTAGGCTTATGTAGGCCCCAGGACCAATAGGCCAGTACTCACCGAAGAACCTATGTGTACCACAGGCAGCATCAGCCAGGGCTCAATACAGATATGACCTGCATAATGGTGGGACATTGCCAAAGCCATGTGTTGCAATGTGATCTGAAGTACCAACACCATGTTGGGGAAGTCCAGGAAGTTGCAGTTATGATGCATGTGCTGCACAATCCACACCTCACCTCAACCCATGGATGACATCCCCATTTGTACAATGCTGGTGCCACTGAACACCTGCATGTTTGCCCTGCACTGGCAGGGAATATGCCAGTACACATGATGTTCCTAGTTTGGGATACTGCAATATGACACACGTGTAGGCCACAGATGTCGAGCATTTGCAATGTAGCAGGAGATGGTGAGGGTGTGTCATCCTGAAAAACAACAGTGCACTGGAGGGGAGAGACAAACCCACTGAGAATGGCTCTATCTGCACACAGTCAAGGTCAGGAAGTGTGGCAGACATAACCCTGACTCCACGGCACTAGTGATGGTACTATATGACCTCCAAGGGCCGTGCACATGTTTAGCATGCAAACATGCAGGTTTGGGTAACATTTGCAGGCCTGACTGACCAACTACTGGCTCATGATGATGATGACCCATGCTACTATACCCCTGCCAAGTATAGTGACCTCAGTAGAACACATAGCAGTTTTTGCTACACAACATCATATGTGTGCACACACATGCACCCAGAAATGGTATGCATCCCAACCAGCATCTGCACAACTGACACATATGGTCTGTAATGCAATTGACTGCCTAGGTCATATGTCACATATCAGGTATGTGTAGTGCTGCCATATGCAGTAGTGTTGCGCCATGGAATGTCATGGAAGAGAGTGCCATGTCAATAATGGTCTCTACACTCACCATAGATACAGTACATTGTGTCTGTGGTTGGTCTAATGGTATTCTATCACTCATATATGCACCACTGATGATAACATCTGTGAATACACATCAGGCATTCACTAAACACATGTGTCCACATATAATCCAGAAACACACAGAGGCTGTGAGCAGCAGAGGAAACATAATTTACACACAGATACACATCCTTCAATGGTGTGTACATCTGTGAGCTATGGTGCACAGTACATGCCAGGGTGCTGAACAGATGCACAGCAAATCTGTGGACATGGGTGCAGAGTGTTCCAGGGGAAGGCCATCACCTACTAACAGAAGCCATGCATCACAGCTATGTATAATGCTGGTAATGGGGATTGACAGTTGCAGTGCATGCTGTTGAGCACCACATGTCCTGCATGCTGACATGTGTGTAATTACAGGTTTGTGTGTGATACTGTACTGCACAATCACCTGCTATTGTGTGTGTCATTGGGGTGCTGGAGCTGTCTGTAGATGCTGTCTGGTGGAGTGTATGGGTTGTCATGTATGTCGACTGCATGTGTGTATGTCTGTGTGTGTGGCCATGTCCCCACACATTTGTGTGTGTTTGTGTGTGTGTGTGTGTGTGTGTGTGTGTGTGTGTGTGTGTGTGTGTGTGTGTGTGTGTGTGTACTGTTTAGCGGTGATGTACAGGTCTTAGAGTCTGTTTCCTGTTTTCCCCTCACAGGTGGCGAGGTGGTGCTGGGTCCCTCCCACAGGGAATCTGATGTCACTGATACAGACAGTGACCATGAGGATAGGTGTGATGAGGCACAAGCAGGGTCATCAGGGGCTGCCGTTGGGCCACCAATTGACATCCCACAAGTATCCACCCCATCTACACACACAGTTGCACTGCCTCTACATACCTCATCACCATTGGCCTTAGCTGACGAACAGTCTACAGCTGGCATTGGCCAGGACAGTGTGGTATCTATGGCAAGTGTGTCAAGACACAGCAGCCATAGCCAGATGTCCGGCAGGGTACCACATAGGCAGATGTTCAGGGGTGCTCGTCAGAGCACTGCTCATCATCATGCCCTGGCAGACGTGCCATATCTATATCAACCACACGCATGTTCCAGGCTGTCATGGAGGCACAGGAATGAACGGAACAGTACACCAGACAGGGACTAAGGGCACAGAGGGCTCATCACACCTCTGTAACTGACAACATCCATGACCTAGCAGGTGCCATTTGTAATTACACCAAGGTCATGGATAGATGGTGGGGTGAGACATTGGATCTGATCAGCAATGTTATGCCCATACGTCAAAACAGGGCGGGATGGTTACGACTGCCATGTGGACATATGCCAGCAACACCAGCAGCTGTAGGTAGCTGTAGACTTCCCACCAGTCACAGCCGCTCTCATAGTGGCAGTGCTAGCTCCAGCACTGTGGGGGGGGGGGTGCTGTCCACAGACCGTCATAACAGACCACATGCACGTGGCTCTGGCCAGTCCGAGGAGGACCTGGATCTGAACGTCTGTCAATCTCGATGGACAGTACCTGATCTGGATTTGTACCTGATACTGCCTTTAGCACCCCTGCCAGGCACAGGTCCTGTATCCAAAGCCAGACCCTGTGAACTGCAACCCTGCCAGGTACAGTCTGCAGCTGTCTCACAAATCCCTGTATTGGGCAGCCACATGGTGGAACTGTGTGCATGCAGACACACTCACATAAACAACAAACCTAGGACAACCACATACCTGCACACACGACATCACTATTGGCTCATAACAGTACTCAGCCCCTCACACACACACACACACACACACACACACACACACACACACACACACACACACACGTTGTCAATTGTATGGCTCAGCCTAGGCCTCTGGCAAACCAATAACACACCCTGTGCCTATGATGATACCTGTGCCACATCCTGTCAACCGTAACATCGATGTAGGGACAGGCTAACATGGTGCTGATGCACAGTATGACTGTACAACAGTGTAACAATGGAATGATGTGTAACATGTTGTCAGCAGTAAAGTGAAATGCTAATATCTTGCAAGGTGTGGCTGTGCAGCCGTGATTCATTATAACTGTAATTAACAATGTTGTATTGTTTTCACCATTATCTATTCTGATTGTGTTGTGTTTGTCCATGTGCCACATGGCTGATGGGTGTACTGGTGTCAGCAGGCCTTCTACAGTGGACACCAGTAAGCATAGTGGGTGGTACACATGACATGCCTGGGTACAACACACAGAGCCTTTGGTTTGGATGCAGTACAGATACAAGACTTTTTTCATTTGACTGTACTGCATGATATGTTAGTAATGCCAGCCTGACATCCTACAGGTGGGATGGAGTAATGTTAACATGTACTGCCATTGTCGTGTAAAGTCCTGGTTATGGGATCTGCTAAGGTTTTTAGTGTATTGCAGGCCAGACGTGTCTGGCTGTAGGGGAGGTGAATACCTATTCATGCCAAATGTATGCTGTTTGGGTCTCTCAAACCCATCAATGGTGCATGTGGACATATATGTTGTGGTTATGTTCCCAATTTCATCTTCTGATATATGTCCACATATACCTATATAGATATATATGTGTTTACCTTTGAAAGGGAGACAGTCATTTCTTCGAATGGCCCTTTCTGCAAACCAAAAAGACCAATCCATAATTTCTAATTGCACCACAGTTCAAAACTCAGCAAATCTAAAAGCAACTTTGCTGATTCTCAAATACAAGTTGGAATACATATCATAATGCAAGTCCCCCTGCACCCCCCAACTGGGGGGATAGGCCCCCACAACCCCCCTAATATACTAACTCCGAGTTTGCACTACAGTGGGGAAAGGCAAATTTTCCCAATCCCCACTATAGTGCCATCCGCACCCAAATTGCCAAATCTGCAATGAGTGAATGAATAGTGACATTCGCTCATTGCACGTTCGATGCATTTATTGCAAGATTGTGCAATGCTGAAAACATACTTTCAGCCTTCCAGCTTTCGGAGACATGATTTTCTCCCTTTGAAAGGTGAACCATATATATGCTTACATATATGTATTTTTAGTGCTGTATATATGTGGACAAATGGATGTATACATATATATCTATAGATGTATGTGCATCTATGCATATACGTATATAATGGCATATAAATATATATATATATATATATATATATATATATATATATATATATATATATATATATATATATATAGCTATATCTACATATATAGATATGTTATACCCATTTAAATATGAATATACACATACACACACACACACACACACACACACACACACACACACACACACACATACAGCTACATCGTGGAATACATTCCCTGTAGTGTTGAATACTTGAGCTGGATGATATGTATGCGAAAACATCATGATTATGCATGTCTGCCATGGCTTAGTGGTAAATCACTTTGTGTATGGTGTGCAGTGTCCTGGTTTCGAGTCTTGCAGGAGCTGTTTATTTTGTTGCTGGGCAGAACACATCCCGTTGGATACAGAGTGATTAAGGCACTTTAAAGCAGTTACAAGTGGGTTTGCACTGGTTTGCATGACAGTAAGCACTCCTAACCTCCAGTTACGTTTTCACACACTCATTTAGCTTCTAAATTGCTTAACCTGCGTAGGCAATGCTTAGCTATGCGCAAACCTGCGCAAACCTGCTTACAACTGCTTTAAAGTGCCTAAATCGCTCTGTATCCAATGGGCCGTGTACTGTCCAGCAACAAAATAAACAGCTCTTGCAAGGCTCAAACCAAGGTCCCTGCATACCCTAGACAAAGTAATGTACCACTAAGTCATGACAGATACACAAAAGCTCAATGTTTTCAGAAACATATCCAGTCCTGTCATGCAACAGTACAGAAAATGTAGGCCAACACCTAGATGTCTGTGTATGTAACTATATTAAAATCTAAACAGATACAACATATCTATATATGTATATATATATATATATATATATATATATATATATATATATATATATATATTGTTTTTCTAACTCTATATACATATATATCACTATATATGCAGATATATACATGCATATGCCTAAATCAACACATATATGTGTCTACATATACACAGCATGTTGCATATGTGTACCCAGCTTTATATCTATGTAGGCATAATATACGGACATAGTTATATATATGTTAGCAGACACATATATCTATATAGGTGTATATGGCCATACATCTGTAGATAGCAATGACAGATTAACAAATACACATATGTCCACATGCACCGTTAATGGGGTTGAGAGGGGGGTGAGAGTATGAGGAGCATCAGACAGCATGCCTCAATATGCCCTGGGGGGGTTGTAGTGAGTGCGGATGTGGACATATGCACCATACAACACACACACAAACACACAGGATGCCTGTTCTGACATGCATGGGTGCATGTCTGCATAGGTATGTGGGGGTCAACTGTGCCAGAAGGCTGTACAAGGGTAGGCGATAGGTATACCTTGGCATCAGGCCACATGACAATGGTCTGCATTGTGGCTCAGGCCTGTAGTTTCTGCATTTGCTCACACAGGTGGGTATTGCATCCCCCATCCAGTCACCTAGGTGACTATTGTGTGTTGCCAATGCTGTGCATCACTTGCCATGAATGTGTTCCTTAGTCCATGACATGGATGGTGCCTGGGATGTGCACATCTTCCACATACATGCACAGTGACATGTGGAACTGTACCTGGGGTGTCTGGCCAATGTTATGAACACAGATTATCATCAGATGTGCCAGTCTTGCCCACCTGTGGCAGGAAATGGTAACGGGCAGCAGGTTTACCTTGGACCTACATTGATAGCATGCTAACAGCATTCCCTGATGTCAATGCCATCTTTCCATACAGGGCACGTTATTAGGCATGGTATGTCTGTTGTGAGTCACATGTGAAGGCACCACAAGTGGTGCAGGTGTCCATTGGGGAACATGGTGGAGGTGCACTGTCTGCATGTGCATGCATATTGGACAGATGGGCAGGGTGACATGCCCTCTGTAGCCCACTGCTATCACTGCATAGTTACTATCAGTGGCCAATATGCAGTGTACTACCTACATATTGGCTGTTGTTTAGGCACGTGTGCATATGACACATGAGTTGAGTGTGTGCTCTGGGTAATAGTGGGGTCGCTAACTGTGATTGGCTGGCCTTGATGTCACATGTATGGGTATGGCTTTGCACCCCAGCCTCTCAGCTAATTTATATCTGTTATCCCTGTATGGTTGACATTGTGATATATAGTAGGGCCACCAAAACAGAAATAAGCAAAACCCCCTCCACATTGCCCACAGGTGTCACACACCTACCTGTCATGTCTGGGAGTAGAACCCCTACAACACACAAGTAGACAGCACTATGCAGTTATAATATGCACCACGGACATTACTAGAGCATTTCTCCCCAAAGGTGTATTTCACAATGAATGACATTAGCAAGATTACCAAACTAAGGAATTTCAACTGTACTGCGAGTGACAAGCCTAAAATGCAGTGTTCCCTTCACAGACAGTGAGACACACACAACTGACATGTGTGGGTATAGAACGCCTGATCAGGATCTATATCACACTACAGCATGAAGCTGTTATAGGATGCACTACAGGGATTACTAAACAAATCATTCCCCAAAGGTGTATTTTACAATGAATGACATCAGCAGGATTATCGAAGAAGGTCATTTCAACTATACTGTGACTGACTAACCTAACATGCATTGCTCCCTACACAGAAAGTGAGACATGCAAAACATCCAAAACTGACATGTGTGGGTATAGAACCCCGGACCAAAGCCTATATCATACTACAGCATGGAGAAGTTATAGGTTGCACCACAGGGATTACTAAAGAATGTTGTCCTCAAAGGTGTATTTCACAATGAATGACATTGGCAGGATTGCCAAAGTTGGGCATTTGAAATGTACTGCGAGTGAGTAGCATATAATGCATTGCTCCTTACACAGACATTGAAACACACACAAAACATCCAGAACTGCCATGGGTGGAGATGGAACCCTACCACAGCTCTAAATCACACTACAGCAGTAAACAGTAACAGAACGTGCTACAGAGATTACTGAGCTACAACCCTCCCAGAGGTGTATTTCTAGGTGGATGACATCAGCAGCCTTGCCAAAGTTGAGTATATGTATTCTAAGGAGTGTGAGTACCCTAAAAAATCATTGTTCTCTACTCAGTCAGATTCACACACACACACACACACACACACACACACACACACACACACACACACACACACACACACACACACACACACACACACTTGCCAAGTCTGGGGGTTGAACATCTACCTAACTACATTATTACACTACAGCAGTATGCAGTTACAGGATGCACTACAGAGATTACTGGGCTACACCCTTCCCAGAGGTGTATGTCTAGGTGAGTGACATCAGCAGCCTTGCCAAAGTTGAGTGCATGAATTGTACGGAGTGTGAGTAGCCTAAAAAGCATTGCTCTCTACTCAGTCAGAAACACACACACAGTTTCCAAGTCTGGGGTTAGAATACCTACTTAACTATTTTATCACACTACAGCAGTATGCAGTTTCAAAACACACTACTGAGATTACTGGGTTATGATTTTCCCAGAGGTGTCTTTCTAGGTGAGTGACATCAGCAGTCTTGCCAAAGTTGAGTATATGATTTGTATGGAGTGTGAGTAGCCTAAAAATCATTGTCCTCTACTCAGTTAGACACACACATACACAGTTGCAAAGTCTGGGGTTAGAGCACCTACCAAATTACTTTATCACACTACAGCAGTATACAATTACAGGATGCACTACGGAGATTACTGGGCTGTAATCTTCCCAGAGGTGTATTTCTAGGTGAGTGACATCAGCAACCTTGCCAAAGTTGAGTATATGAATTGTACGGAGTGTGAGTAGCCTAAAAAGCATTGCTCTCTACACAGTCAGAGACAAACAGACATGCACACAAACACACACTCACCAAGGCTGGGATTAGAACTACTACCTAACTACTTTTTCACTACAGTAGTACACAGTTATGGGATGCGCCATGGAGATTGATGAGCTACAGTTCTCCCAAAGGTGTATTTCACATTGGATGACCTCAGCAGGCTTGTCATAATACTGCTATGGGGAGGGCAGTGTGTGCTTGGGCCATAACCCATTCATGTAGGGGTTGACATGCCACATGCGGGCACACACTGGGTTATATGTCACAGTTATGTGTATACAGCTACTAGATGACTACTTCCTTGTACAGTCATGTTGCACAGCTGGCACGTACACCACATACTCTGTCATGCTGACAGATACTGGTGGCTAGTATCTGCAGTGAGTGACATCTGCACCTGATGTGTTTGGGGCCCTTTGACTGTGTGCTGGGTGGGACAGGCCCAGATGGCTCCTTGTCATGGTCACCCTCTTCCACACATTTATGTCCATCTACCTTTGCCTTATTATAGTGTGTTGTCCTTACATATATGTCTGTATTCCTATCCACTGTGTGTGCAAGGCAGAAGTGGTGCATACTGACATGTGTCTGCACTAAGAACTGCGACTGCTAGATATGTCTGGTCCACCAGTGTTTGCAGACATGGCCTTCATGTGTTTAAGTGTGTGAGCATGCCCAGTATGACCTTTCAGTATGTTGTTGACTGACATTGCCTTCATTCCTCTAAATGTGTGAGCATGCCCAGTATGGCTATCTGTAGTGCATGTGTGGATCACGTCCAGGTAGTTCGTACTGCGGTGCTGACCTTTGTGTTGTACACCGACAGGTTGCATGCTGTGTCTGCAGGGTATCAATTGGTCATTTGACATTGACTGTTGCTATATTTCTGCATAGCGGGGGGGGAGGCACATGACAGTTTCTACATTTTTACACAGGTTTGGGGGGGGGCCACACCTGACTGTTACGATATTTCTATGTAGGATGGGGGGCACACCTGCCTATTTCTACATTTCTACATGGGATTGGGGGGGCACCTGACTGTTACTATATTTCTATGTTGGATGGGGGGAGGGCACACCTGACTATTTCTATATTTCTACACAAGATTGGGGGGCACACCTGACTGTTACTATATTTCTCTGTAGGATGAGGGAGGGCACACCTGACTATTTCTACATTTCTACATTTCTACACAGGAGTGGGGAGGCACACGTGACTGTTACTATAAGTGTACTTAGGATGGGGGGCACACCTGACACTTGTACACATTTGCTAGGACTGTACTGGCATGTCGGGTACTTTTCAGTCTGTAGTCTTACCTATCGTGCTGGCTAGAGGCATACCAGTGTACTACAGATCTTAGCTTTAATTACCTACATATTAGTGTCTGTCTTCCTAGTCTTCCCAACTTACATCTAACTGCCTGGCCTGCTGTAGTCTGTCTTTTTAGGCCTGGGGGAGGGGTTACCCATAGGGCTCATTCAGAGACCATAGTACAGCATTTGTTTGTGTTTGCCTACACCTATTCTGCTGGCTGTAACTGTTGTTGGGTATGTGATCCCCCCAACTGGCATGTGTGAATCACTTACCTTGTGGGTGTCTCAGTATTGAGGGTGGTGTGTAGGGCTGCCTATGTCAGATGCACATAGTACACTCCCTATACATGGCTGAGCACAGGTAGTGTCATGTTTGGCATCCCTTTTACTGTATGTATGAGACAGAGAGAGGTGTCATTCCCTGGGTCCCTACTGTGTCAGTGCATGTGCTATGTGTTGCCTCAATGCCAAGGCCAGGGCATACTAGACACGCCTCCTTCTGCCTACTGGGGCAGGCTCAGGTTGTTTCTCCTCTGAGTCACTCTGTGCCTGTGCAGGCCTTGGCAATGGTTGGGGGCTGTGTGGCCCTTCCCCATGCTGTTCCTGCTGCAGCTGTTACTGCAGGATCATATTGTGTAGCATGGCACATACAAGGACAATTTGGGTACATGTAGTTGGTGAGTACTGCAAGGCTCCACCAGATGTTTCCAGGCACTGGAACCATGACTTGAGGATCCCAAATACACGCTCTATTATGATTCGTGTTTGTGCGTGTGCCTCATTATGGAGTTCTTGTTCGGGTGTGTGTGCATTTCTGATGGGTGTCATCAGCCATGGCTGCAGTGTGTATCCAGCATCCCCCACTAGGTGACTGTGTGGGATATCCCCATTGGCAAATCTCTGGTGCAGCTGTGTCAGATGCCAGATGTGGGAATCTTGACAGCTTCCAGGGCAGCCAGCACACACATTCATTATTATGTCCTGGGCATTGCACACGACCTGGCAATTGATGGAGGGGAAGCCCTTGTGGTTGATGTAGACCCTACCCCGATAACCAGGTGGTGCTTTGATGCATATGTGCGTGCAGTCTATTGCACCCACTACATCAGGGTATTCTGCTATTTGGTGGAAGAGATGCATATTGCTGGCAACGCCTCACGGGTGATGGGGAAATACACGTGCTTACCAACATGTGCTGACATGTCATCAAGGAACTGGTGGAGTACCCTGGATGCTGCTGCCTGTGAAATCCCCATCATATCCCAAGTTGGCCTTTGGAAGGTAGCTGTAGCTAGTATTCTTAGGCCTACACATACCTTGGTATCCACTGGGATGGGTTCCCCTCTGTTAGTTTTGTGTGTGAGGCGTGGCTGTCACAGCTCAACAATTTGCTCCACTATCTCCAGCTCATTTAGCCCTTGGTAGGTTACCCTGGGTCTGTACACTCTTCTTCGTCTCCTCACTGTGGGTTGCTCAGCAGCATTCACATCCTCACCAACCTCAACCTCTTGCACATGCTGGCTTATGATAGCAAAAGCAGCCCCTAACATTTTTTCTCTTGCTTTCATTTTGCAAAATTCCCCCGTTCATATACACCAGCAGTGCAGAGCTTTTGGGTGAAAAAAAAGGGGGAGAGGTATTTGCATAGTTTATAGTGGTGTGCTGGGCTGGGCTGGTCTGCTGCCTGTGTAATTGGTTGATTCTGATACATTCACCTGCCAGCTAAGCTAATTTTCCTTGATTACCTTCCAACTGCTGTTTTCCCATCACTTTGCCTCCTTGTTTAAGCCCGTGTGCACGCCACACAAACGGAGTACTCAAATGTGCACAGAGCTGCTATTTCCTGATTTAACTTCCTTTTTCTTCCTGTAAAACCCGGTAAGCGGTGCACATACCCACTTACACTTTATAAAGAGTGCTAGGCAGGTTTAGACACACCCCTAGCTGAGCTGTGCTAAGCTAGGAGCAATCTTGTGCCATAGTGCTCCAATCCGCTTACAGTATGCCTGACACCCCCCTCCCCATGATGTCACCTATATCCTAGTCTTGCACCAAGCTATTTATACTCTTACACTCTTGGGACCTGCCTCACACCCTGGGGAAAACCGGGATTCACTGTCCTTCCACTCATTTGCATAGGATTGCCTGCTAATGCATAGTTACATGTCCCACACTGAGTCTCCCCCCTTAGCAACCATTGCTCACTGGCCAGGTTGTCTTCTGCCTGCCATTGACTTGCATGGCAGAATACTGCTTTTAGTTAGAATAATTATTTTAGGTTTATTTTATTATTTTCTTTCCGATCCCATTTGTGCGCCACTGCCATATGCTTAAACAGGCGAGATCGGCGAAAAAAAAAATAAAAGTTGTTTTTTTTATTTTTTAAACAGTTTGCAATGCCAATGGCCTTCTACTTGGCCATTGACATGCTTCCTCAGTGATATGCAGCCTTTATTTGGAGCTGTCATAGCTCCGTTTTGTAGTTTGCAGAAATGTACTCAGTTACTAACCGAGTGCATTTCTGAAGAATACACTCATCCTGCACGGACAGCTGCCGGCTTCCTGGATCGCAAACTACCCTCATTTGCATGGTTTTCACCTGTAAATGAGGATAATTTGCATACAGGAGCTCAGTCCGTGCAGGATTAGTCTAAGAGCTCACGTGCACGTCCTGGGAGCTCGTTCCTGGATCGGATGTCGGCCATATTGTCAAAATGCACTCATCCTGCATGGACAGCTGCCGGCTTCCTGGATTGCAAATTACCCTCATTTGCATGGTCTTTCACCTGCAAATGAGGGTAATTTGCATACAAGGGCTCGGTCCGTGCAGGATTAGTCTAAGAGCTCATGTGCACGTCCTGGGAGCTCGTTCCTGGATCGCATGTCGGACATGTTGCAAAAATAGCTCTTAAACTAATCCTGCACACAATAAAGGGCTTCATAAATCCAGGAGAGGGTCTACATGGATGCCTTTCCACTTGTTGGATCGCTCAAACTGCCTCATTTGCATAAGATTCACCTGCTTATTAGGTAATTTGCATTCCTCTGTATTTTCCCTGTTTGCATGTGCATGTGCACTGCTAAGCAGCGCTTACTGAATCTAAAATTGTTTGAGTTGGTTTACGCAGTCATGTAGGCTTTATTAAATTCCCCTGCAAGACTTTCAAGTGCTGATCTTCTTTAGAAAAAAAAATGCAAAGTAGACTGCAGCATCGAAATGAATTCTGAAAATGTATTAGCTTTGATTGGAGTGCTTTGTGCTTGCAAGCAGGAAAAAGCATTTATGTGACTGAGTTTTTTTTTCCTTTACTTCAAGCTGCACAAAAACATTATTTTCATTATTGTTGTAAGTATCTCTAAGTATTGCAGCTGCAAAGCTGCCTTCAGTTAGACTAAGCCATGCACTCTTACTGAAATTAGTTATTCTTTCTTCCTTTGCCTTTCCCACATAACACTGTTTAAATATCTAAGAAAACCATTGAGCACCTTTTCAGAATACTCTTCCTTGCAAGTGCATTGCTTGGATACTTTACCCTACCCACCATCTTCTGTATCAAATTCCAGAATGTCCCCTCCCTATGTGTAGTGCATTCCCCGCATTCCTGCTTGAGGGATTCTGATTTTGAACAGCATACCTTTACTTTTTCAATACCTATTAAAAGTCCTGAAATAAGTTAATGCAAAAATCCATTTAGTGCAATCAAGATTTCTAAATAAATGAAAATTTGCAAAAATGACAGGACTTTTTATATACATTCATTGATATTTCACTAAAAATAATAAATAGATATATTTTTTAAAATGTACAAATGCATAGTATATCCCCGGGATTCATGAACCCTGCGCCAGGCACACGCATAGCGTAGGCGTTACAATGCCAAATATGGCCGCCGAGCGATTCAGGTACGATCCAATCCCATGTGCACTACCGGTGTGCGCCGGATCTGCGCAGCCCCCAGCGTAGGTATGCTAAACACCCCATGTGCGGAGTTGCACCATGCAAATGAAGGCATATAGCGATTCACGAAGTGGCGCAGGCATAGCATAAGCCCACGGCAATGCAAACCAAAAAAAAACGGTTTACATTTTCCCAAACAGAACATAGGAGTAACGGAAGAGTGTCAGACCCAGGTGTCACACTGTTACTATATGCCAATGGCGAAATACACAGAGAATATCAAAAGAAAACATGCACAACATGTAAATAACAACTTAAATGACATGTCCACAGCAACTCACATCAGAACCCTAGGACATGTTTGTGGAAGGTGCAATACAATGAAATAATATAACAATGTTATAAAACAGCAGCGTAATACACAGCAGGGTCACAGCATAATACACCATGGTATGCATGGAACGCCACAACCATGGTGCAAGGGTTGCCAAGGACTCGCGGCAGTGTTTGGCATGGTAACTATGAATTAGTAGTCAATGCCATGCAAACGAGGCAGATAATACTGAATCGCAAATCCCCCGCCGGCATAAGGCTGTACCAAATGGCGCAGCGGTAATACACCGAGGAGTGGCTCAGAGGGAATACATGTCATTTGCAGAGGGGTGTGCCACCGTAGCAGGAAGCACATTGGAGCACAGCAAACCTGGGCTGTACATCGCAAATCACAGCTGCAGGACCGGGGTGTGGGGTAATAGTTCAGCTGAGAGCACACAATGCGCGCAGAAGTGCATGTGCACGAGGATGACTACATTCCCTTAACCTAGTCATGTGACCGCCCGCAAAACAACATCGGAAACAGGAAGGTGATGTTAAGAATATGAGGAAATGAGGAAGAAGTGTAATTGGAGTACTAATGAGCAATCAACACTAATCAACCCACAAAGGCCAATCGGCGGCAGCTGACAACTCTGCATGCAGAAACCTGCAAAACGGGATAGGGGAGGCATATGAATGCAAAGAAAGTAGGGGAGGTAGCAGATTGCAAAGATAGAAGACCTGACACAGCAGAGCAAAGCAGACAGGCAGCACAACGGAGGCAGCACACAAAACGCATGATATGCCATGTCCCAGAAAGTACACATGACAGTGCTCTGCAGGATGCATGCCAGAAAATAGTAGGTGCAATGTGCAGAAATAGTAAGGGAAGGTCGAAAGGTAATCCATGGCAGGCAAGAGTAATGCAACACCAAAGGCAACAGCGTTGTAGTTCCATCGGTAAAACACGGAAGATAACCCCAGATACGGCCGTACAAACACACCCTATGACATCATCGGTGTGCACAGCACAATAGTATAAAGTGTGAATGCACACAACACACAGCCGTGTATTCCCAAATGCCGCACCATAGGTGTAAACACACGGGGAACTTTTAAAATGTACATGTTGGGTGCTGCCGTGGCTGTGATCCATCAGCATGTGTTAGAGACAGATGGTGTTGTGGAGGAGGGTGCCGACAACCACCGTAGGCCTCTGAGGAGAAGGAGAGTGTTCAGACTAAGGGTAACCTACCAGGGGCTACAAGACCTGGAGATAGTAGAGCGTTACAGGGTGGACAGGGACACATTACAGCAAATAGTGGAACTGTGCCGGCCACGCCTGAGAACAAGAAACAACAGAGGGGGACCCATCCCAGTGGACACAAAGGTATGTGTAAGCTTGCGAATACTGGCCACAGGTACCTTTCAAAGGCCAACTGGAGATATAATGGGCATCTCACAGGCATCAGCATCCAGGGTACTACACCAGTTCCTGGATGCCATGTTACCACATGCCAATGAGCATATATACTTCCCCAGATCTCAGGAGGATTTGGCTAGCAATATGCGCCACTTCCACCGTGTGGCACAATACCCGGAGGTACTGGGTGCGATAGACTGTACGCACATACAAATCAGGTCACCACCTGGCGAGCAGGGTAGACACTACATAAACCGCAAGGGATTCCCCTCCATCAATTGCCAGGTCATGTGCGATGCTCAGGGCATTATCATGGATGTGTGTGTTGGCAGCCCTGGAAGCTACCACGACTCCCATATCTGGCATGCCTCACAGCTGTACCAGGTATTTGCCAGGGGGGACATTCCACAAGGCCATCTCGTGGGGGATGCTGGCTATGCACTGGAGCCGTGGATGATGACTCCCATCAGAAATGCACACACACACACATGCAAGAACGCCATAATGAGGCACACGCACAAACCAGAATAATCATAGAGCGTGTGTTCAGGATGCTGAAATCACTGTTCCGGTGCTTGGATACATCTGGTGGAGCCTTGCAGTACTCTCCAGGCACATGTGCCCACATATTCATAGTATGTGCCATGCTACATAATATGATCCTGTGGAAGCAGCTGCTGCAGGGACATAAAGGTGAAGGGCCACAAAGCCCACCACAACTGTCAAGGCCAGTCCAGGCACAGAGGGTTCCAGACCAGGAACACACTGTGCCAGCCCCAGTAGGCAGACGGAGGCATACCCAATATGCCTATGCCTTGGCAAAGAGGGAACTTATAGCACATACTCTGACAGCGTAGGCCCCATGGACTGACACCTCCCTACCTGCACACACAGTGAAATGGACGGCACACAAACATGACCACCTGTAAGGTGTACTGTATGGGTGGCCTCATGTGTGACTCCAACATAGGCAGCCCCCAAACACTGTACACCCAACAGCCAGTGGAGCATGTAACGCCAACACCTGCACAGTACGCGGGTCCTACAGCATACGGCGTTGCTGTATGCCTGCCACGTTCGCCACAAGATGTATATATATATATATATATATATATATATATATATATATATGTGTGTGTGTGTATATATATATATATATATATATATATATATATATATATATATATGTAGACAGATATAATTATATATATATAGAAATATATGTACACATATACATATATATACTACAGTTAAGACAGGGAATTAGAGGGATATAAGGTGACTGAGATGTAACCCGCGATATCTGTACATAGTATTCATAGTGAAACGACAACCTGAACATCCGGGAGGTTCAACACAAGAGGATACCGCCAACCATGGAATGGGTAACATACCGAAATGCATAACTGCGAGGCGGAAAGATCGCCAGACCACAGTACTGTAACAGTACATGCGCGTGTAATAGTATGAGGATATGAGGGGAGAGGTAGACACCGCCGCCGGTGTTGCGGTCCACATAGGTACTGTGTGCAACCGTCCCCGTGAGTGCCGTAGTATGTGTACATGTGCGGTGAGGGTGCCGTGTGCGTTGCTGTGTGAGTGTAATGTGTGTGTGTCTGCAACATGTGTATGTTGGTGCCACGTTAGAGGCAGAGCGGAATATTAGGTGTAGGCATACAGTAAACTAGCCTCAGGCATATGTACACTACTGGTCCCAAAGTAGTAGTGACAGCCCCACCCTGGCTAGGTGTGTCGCGACGTAGAACGATACAAAGTGAAAATGTCCCAGATGGTAGCACAGGAATATACCCCATATGAAATGGAAAGGACGTATGCAATAGTCATGCCTGTATGTACGACACCGATATATTAATTGCAATAAGATACGTCGGCAAAGTCACACAGCAATAGGTATGTACCGTGGAAATACGTATGTGCTACCCCAGTACTGACCGTGTACGTGGGCCCGTAAACACCACTGTGTGTTCTACAAGTGTCAAACAATCAATCCCCATTTGAATATGTGGCAACCACTGGCAAACATGCTATCCCAACAACAGGACCACAATGACTGCAAATATCTGGGACAGAATGACAAGGGATAGTTGTCACGTACACACAACCGCTGATATACCACAGATGTTACGGTGGTATACATGCATCAAGCTCACCCGCAGGCGATACCGACACCACATGACAACAGCCCAATCTACAATCCCATAACAAAAGACAATTAACTGTCAACTCTCCAAGTAGGGACAGAGCACACAGACAACTATACTGGTTATGTAGAGGTGCAAGGCCCACAAACCGTACCCGTGATGTACAACCACCGACATCCCCCACTGTACATAATAAAGGAATACAAACCGTAACAGCAGCACAAACATACAGTCGGTCAATGACATCTGCATAACCACAACATATCGCGTGGGGGACACAATTAAAGGCGGCTGCGTAATTGCATGCGTTGTAGAAATGCAAACAATAGCCATGTTACAGTTTTGAATGCAATACTCCGTTATTATACATCGGCAGGACAGGTACACCCACTTGTTGAAACAAATACACCTGTCACACACAATCCATGGGTGACATGAATGCAGACCATACTTGTTCCCATGCATAGCAGATGCAGTCACACATAACATAAGACAGTACAAACCATCCCCACGAAGGTAGGGTGAATATCCAACGCCCAGGTGGGGAATCCAATTATACCCCAGTATCAACGCGTAATTACCGAATGGAGTAGATGCACAGGTGATATGCACGTAATTACTCACGTACACATAGCCGCTGATATACCACAGAAGTTACGGGGGTATACATGCAGCAAGGCCACCTGCAGATGATATTGGAACCAATTAACAACAGCCCAAGCTACACTCCCATAACAAAAGACTATTAACTGTTAACTCTCCAGGTAGGGATGGAGCACACAGACAACTATACTGTGTATGTAGAGATGCAAGGCCCACAACCCATATCCGTCACGTACAACCACCAATATCCCCCACCGTAGATATTAAAGGAATACAAACCGTAATAGCAGCACAAACATACAGTCAGTCAATGACATCTGCATAACCACAACATCTCGCGTGGGAGACACAATTAAAGGCGGATGCATACTTACATGCGTTGTATAAAGGAATACAACAGGCATGTTACAGTTTTGAATGCAATACTCCATTATCATTCGTCGTCAGGACAGGGACACCCACATGTCGAACCAAATACTACACCCTACACACACAATCCACGGGTAACATTACTTCGAAATATACCTGTCGCCACACATAGCGGTTGCAGTTACACATAACATAACACAATACAGACCATCTCCACAAAGGTAGGGCAAATAGCCAATGCCCAGGTGAGGAATCCAATTATACCCCAGTATCGATGCGTAATTTCAGAATGGAGTAGATGCACAGGTGATATGCACGTAATTTCTCACTGAGGAACAGCAATTGGTGGGATGAATTCACATGTTGCAGGTATCGACGGATATAAGGATGACTCACAGGATATTCAAACCGTATGCTCATACCGAACCAGCAGTGTACAACTGAAAGCGAAAGAAAACGGAAAAATGATACACGGAACGAAACACGGAATGAAACACCGACAAGGTATGTAGAACACACGATATGTACGGTTGTGTAACGCATGATGTGTATGACGAAGCTGTACTGTATGTGAATGGTGGTTGTAATTAATTACACTTGTCCGTAATGCAGAAAGTGGTGAAAGGTAGTTATGTAGTGATATCCTGCTGAGCATACCAATGCTTGTGGACACCGTGTGTACAGCAGTGGGACATCCTGTACACAGCGGAGACACCACAAGGGCTGCCACAGGGGGGGCATTAGAGAGAACAACGCCATACCACACGCCGTTGCTGGCAGTGTATGTCCAACAAGGAAGTGCCATAGCAGGGGATAGGACATGTATGTATACTGTCACAGCACGCTGGTGTATGGGCATATACCATTGATGTCATACGTAAGGTGCGGCCGACGTGCAAGTATGCCCTGCATTAGGGGATACTATGTGAAATATGTGTAATGTAAAGCTGTCTAGGTAGATATGACAGATATCATACATAGTATCACAGGCATATCATGCATAACACAGGTACCGCCTATTGGTATGTACAATAACAGGATACATATGGCCTGTAGGTATGAGACAGAGTAGTAGCATGATAGCTAGCTGAAATGGAAGGGACACCAAGTAACCATGCCCAAAGGACCTGTAGCAGCTGCACAGGTGCACAGTGGGCAACAATGCAGTCTGGCAGGTCCATGTGTAAACACATGTACAGTGTACACAGTAGTGTCACCTCCCCATGGTAGAGTCCTGTGAACAGCAGAGGTGGGTGGCAACTGCACGTCTACACAGTACCGCTGCTGTGGTGGTACCAGGACTACGTGTCACTCAAACAGCAAGGGAGGTATCACATGAACAGTGCTACTGTGTGTCCCTGCGGGATGTGCACAGGACCTATGTTCCACAGCATGGTGTGTGTTGTGTTTGTGGAAGTAACACAGAAGCCCAGCCCATGCAGTGTGGCGTGTGTGCACATATCCAGGAGCAGTCCGTTCACATTGCCCACAGCAGATGTCATGTATGAGGAGTATATGCATCAGTAATGTGGAGGACATGGGCCATGTCAGGGCAGAAGACACCCCTGAGTATGTGGTATGCAGATGTGTACAGATGTGTTGTCCGTATGACAGCAGAATATGTAAACCGTCTGAGCCTGGTAAACATCGTGGCATGACAATGTTGTGCCATGTAAAGCTGTAGCTGTTGTCAAAGGTACACCATAAATGTGGTATTGTACCCTTGACTGTGTGTAGATGTGTGTATTTCACAGGTACAATGGCTACCTATGTACCAGCATCACACACAGTACAGATAGGTGTGGCCTTGCAGAAGGGTATCCATGCCACAGTGGAATACGGTAACCACAGGACTGTGTGTGGCATATGTGTGTACAGCAACCATGTACAATGTGATATGTATGTACGGGACCAGTATCCATGTGATAGTCAGTGGGTGAATGTTGTTATGCAAAGGTGATGTGCATGCACCATGTGTCATGCATCCTGATGCCATGATACTCATATGATGTATCCGCCACACTGACACCCATATGGTTGGTATCAGTATGAGCTGGTGGAGCAATAATGGCGCTTGGTATGTAGGTGTGGGATATCTAGGCATGGACAGTACTCTGTGATAGCATGTTCTGTATGTAATCATATAGTGAACATGAGGGGCCCCATGACTGAGGACTGTGTAATGCCATATGTACCTGACATGTAGAAGGTACTATAGTATGCTCGCACCACTGTGTGTCCTGTCCATGAGCCACATAGCATAACATCCTGAGACACAGGGTATGATGTGCAGGTGGATGTGTAAGTTGCCAATACCAGAACGTGGAATGGTGCTGAAGGGCAATGTGAGGACAACATCTGATGTGTCGGCCTCTGTACCACCCCAACTGCCCATGCAACGGTATGACAGGTGGCCAGCATGTGTATGTGCCGTGCTGTGGCATACTCAAGCCCAACACGGATGCTAGGAAAGGCCTGGAGGCCATCAATGTGTGTGGGAATCACGTTCGTGAGGATGTGCCCCATTGCCATTCAGAATGGTCCAGTCATGGGTGTATGACTACAGTCCCACATGTGCAATGCAGTGCCACCCATGGGTAGTGCGAGAAATGCCGCTGTGCGGCGGTCAGGGTACACAATGTCCGACAACAGGCTAGCAGTGAATATAGTGGCCTGGTGCGGAGACATATACCGAACAGGTTGGTGGGACATTACAGCCAGGGACATCGGAAGGTGACATCGGGCCAGCGTCCCAGGACATATCGTGTGCTTGTCAGTACCGTGTATGTGTCCACAGGGACAGTATGATGTCCATGTACGGATTGCGACCCTTTTGTGAGTGAGAGGGTGTATTGTCAGTAAGTACACCATCGCCTGGCACGTTGCCAACATTAGCTCAGTCTGCAATGCCTGGGTGACTATTGTATGTGACATCAGATGTGGATGTAGCCAAACAATACAGACATACCACCACAATGCCTGAGGCCCCACACCGCAATGTGCGGCAGTCATGTGTAGGTAGCTAGCCTTGGAGTATGTGATGATGGACCTCGAGGACCCACCATGGCTGACAAGTGATGCACCCCACACATGTGAATGTACACCACTGTGCAACAGCCTGCACATGTGGTTGTACATCATATGTGCATGGAACATGACCACCACAGTGGCATCTGTGAACAGGTCAGTACCGCCATGTCTCTGTGTGGAATAGCATGGTTTCTGCAATTGTGTACATGCTACGGAAGCACACTGTGGTATGTGTCAGCATATGTATGTGCACTGTCCATCTGCTGGGGTGTCATGCCGTTAACAACTGCTGTCAGCAGACGTCAGTAGTACTGGTTGTAGTACACATGTTCCGTGTATGCTGCGATGGGTGTGTTTCCAGGGTGTGGCTAGCAGGGCCGTGTAGCATATGTGTCTAATCCACCAAAGTGGGGATAACCCCAGGTGCATCACACCAGTCACATGGAGGTATTGTGCATGCTAAGGGTAGTGTAGGTATGGCATGTGTTGTGTAATGTGTCATCCAGCTGAGCGGAGTGCATGACTCAAGCATGTGTAGGTACATGGGTGTCCATTCCAGGGAAGTGTGGGTTGCTGTCAGCACATGGCAGTATTAGCTGTCTGAGGCCCAATGTACAGTATAACAACACAGATGGTATATAACCTGTGGTGTACAATGTCGACTCTGTCACGTGTTACAATGTGTATAGCGGTCACAAACATGGGTATCTGCACATGGAGCACCTCGGATGCATTGTGTTAGGAAACTATCCAGGATGTGTGCATAACACTGTGTGATGTGTGAACCCCTCACCTGTGGGTGTTCCAGTCCAGGTATGTGCCTGGGAGGTATGATCCGTGTACAATCCGTACTCGCAGGCGTGCTGCGCAGAGCATGGAGGCAGGTCCCAGTCACCGCAGAGATATGTGAGTGGTGCAACAGTGTGTGTGCCTCGCTTGTGTGCAGCACAGTGGAAGATGCAAGCAGTGTCCCACATGACCCCATGCCGTGCCTGCCTGTTACAGCCCTGCCGGAGACAGTTATGTGAAACTGCCACAGAGGCAGTATAGCATGTGAAGATGTACATGTGTGCTCCACACCCCAGGCCGATGGCTGCAGGTCATGAGTGCCACAGCATTGTGGTTGACCAGGACTGTCATAGCGGTCAGATACCACATGCCTGTACAATAACAGTAGGAACATAGCCAACAGTTGCAGTGACACAGTAGGTCAATGTACAGTGTCCCTGTGTTCAGACCACTGCCTACTGTACACTTGGCTAGACACACACCCAGAGGGCTACAACACCGGTGAGCCATTGCATGTCCCAGTACACGTAGTCTGTGTATTGCCATCACAGGGCAGTCACAGTAACATGTTGTATGAGAGATATATTGTACCAGGTGATGTGTCATGTGTGCGTATGTTGAGTTGCAGAGCTGTTCACCTGTCCGCAACACCTCAGTGCATGATGCCTTGTGTAACATGATGTGTGGAACTGCACTGTGATCCACAACAGGGTCATCCGTGACTGGTGCATTGTGAATGGTGTAACCCATGTGTCTGCGGGATATACACTGGTGCTGTTGGCTGCCATGCTGGGGGCCACCAGTGGTGCCTACAGTGGTCATACAGACATACTGCATACATTGTTGTGGCAGGAATGTCCATTGTTGTAGATGATGTGGTACTATGTGAAGGTAGGTGTGTGTTGTGAATGTTACCCATCCAGACGTGACCATCAGGTGCAGTCATGGTTGTCGACAGCATCACACCCATCCACAGCTGTCAGCACCCTGTCCCCAGAATGGGTAACAGTAGCCCTCGTACTGTGTGACTAAGGTGCAGATGGCGGAACACCTACTACTGGCTGGCTAACAGTGTCATCTAGGAAGGCTATATGATGGCTGGAATACACTGCTCTAATGTATAATTATGGTATCCCAATGAATTACATTGATTCACATATAGTAAGCCATGGCTGGCATGTAAACCGTGTACAACAATGACTGTGTGACAGACCCAACCAATGTGGAGCCATGATGAACATGCACCCGTTAGAATACCAAATGAGGTACGTTGCGCGTAATGATGTACAACTGACAGCTATGGGCACAGCATGGATGCAGACGCACATCCCCCTCAGGCAGTACCGCTCCATGTTGGTAGGGGGGCATTGCACAAGTACATGTGACAGTTGCTGTATTGCCACATGTATGGCATATCTGTCATATAGGGGTAGCACTGGTACGTGACTGTCCGACATGCCTGTACATACGACCATGTCCCACAGGATATGTGTTACGTGTGTACAACACCTGTCGTACCTTCATCAAGCTGTGAAGTGTATGGCTGCCAGTGTACCTGTGTGACATGTTGTGCAATGGGTGCAAAGGTACGCAGTAGCGCATTACATGCCCACATGTCCTGCACAGGTGCATAGCCTGAACATACAATACAAATAGGGTGCTGGATAATAGCAACCCACAAGAGGTGGTGGGTATGGGTGGCAATCCACTATCACCTTTCCGGGTAAGGTGTGCATGTCCATGACACATTAGCACCTGAGATGTTAGCAGTACAGCTGTACAGGGCGATATGTATACTTGATTACAAATACCCTTGCGTGTTCCACCACTGGCCTATTGACAGACAGACACCAACACAATGTGCAGCATTGACATGTGCACAGCACATCACCGCTGGCTACAGTAGAACAGAGTTACTGTGTTGACATGTGCACAGAACATCAGCGCCAGCCACAGTCGAACACGGTATGTGTTGAACCCCACCGTCATTGTAGCCGATGCCACAGACAGACGTGTTATGCATCTGTGTATGTATGGCTGGGAATGGCCCTGGTCTAGCAGTATAGCTGTGTCAGTGTTGCGCACAACATACTGAATGGGCTGTATGTGTGAGGTGTGCATCATACATGTATGGTCTGATGGATGATACCAGCAGTGCCCCCACTATGTGAACATCCCTGTCCCCATAAATGAATACCTAGGCTGTGCTCAACACCATGGTCCCTGTGGGAGGGATGGTGCTGTGCGGTGCACCCGCCGACATGGTGGTGGCAGCAGGCACTGGATGTAGACATATGTGGTACCCATGTCAGGCCGGGGTACCAGCCATGTGCACGGGATATCACCGTGCGGGCACATACAGCACTGTGTTGAACAATATCACAGCACATAGCACCTGTCAGGGGTAATGTGTATGCATGGATGTGCGATACCAGCATGCACCATACACACCCCCACCAAGCAGCATGCTGCCTACCTTGCAGAAGGCCATTGTCCACACCATGAATATAGACATGCGACATGTCCATATACCCATTGAAATGACATATGGAATGGACAGCCACCCTCCCAATACTGGTATCCCACAGGCGGGACACATCCCTGTGCCATGTATGTGATATACCCTGCCATACCATGCAGCCCTGTCCAGCAAGGCTGCACGTGCCATCACAGTCATACATGGTGCAATGGCCACATGGCACTTGCACTATCAACTGACCAGATCAGTAATGTGGCACTGATGCACCTTGTGGTGTCACAATTGCTGTGTGTCAGCATGTACAACGTGCACACACACATGCTATTTATGACCATCCCTGCTAATGTCATATGATTAGACATTGTCCCATGTGTATCACATGTGCAATACAGGCGAGCCGTGGCAGGTTGTCCAACACCCGTACAGTGCTGAGTAGATGTATATGGCACAACACATGCATGTACAGGTGTCCATGTGTATGTGTGCAGTGCCACCGCTGCCGTCCATAACGGCTGCGTCTGTGATGCCTAGTGACATATACACAGCATCCAGGTGAACAGTAGAACTGTGCACACATCGGGCCACGTGCTGATTGGTATGAACACAGGTGCAGGCAGGTACACATGTCCACAGCAGGTTACCATCTACATGGGGTATGTACAGTGTGATGAGTTGACACAGAGATATGATGTGATACCCACTGCAAAACAGTGTGACAGGTGTGACAGCAACAAGTCCGCTGTGTCAGTGTCATGATGCGTCTCAGAGATTACTGTGCAGATGTCGTACATGTCATAGCAATGTATGTTCAGTGGTATGCCAGTACATCAGTGTGAATGTGACCTGTCACCATCATTATGTCTTACAGATAATGCCTCGTTCATGACTGCCAGCCTTCAGCCGCCAGGAGGATGAAATAATCATACCGTTGCTCCATGACAACTATGACCTGCTATTCAACCATGTTCCACAGCAAGCGCAGCAGCGGGATGACCTGTGGCAGGATATGCGCAGGAGGGTGAATGACGTGGGTCGCAACAACCGCACCTACCAGCAGATATGCCGACACTGCACGGACCTCATACGGCACGCAAAACAGCGTGCCACCGCATTCGCCAGAGAACAAGGTGGAACAGGTGGTGGGCCACCAACCCAGCCCCCACTCACAGACACGGAGGAGCTCCTGGCCAGTCTGGGGACACCCAGGGAACAGCATGCAGAAACACTAGCCGCCATCGTGGAGGTGAGTGTCTCCCAACCAATGAGCCTGGAGCTGCCTGGTAAGTCAGTCTTGCATATGAGTATGATATCCACTGTAGGTGTAGGTGTCACTGTACATCATGTAAAGTAACAACACATGCCAGGTATATGGCACACAAGCCACATACTACAGTATGCTACGTTGTGTTTGCAGACGTGTGCATACCACATGCTATCACACAGGTACATGATGTGACATGCACAGTGCGAACTGTGGCTGTCATACAGTCATGGATAATGTTTATACTGTTGTGTCGCCCCTATACAGGTACCTCTGGCGTGTCGCACAGACATGGGTCCATCACAGGTGAGACTGTTGTTAGTAACAGGCATGTTACAGTGTAGAGTTATTCGCCATGTGGCCAGGTATAACATGCACACCTGGGTTTTGTTCCAGTCACGGTATACAGGTTGCACCACCAGACACACACATGCCACCCGTGTGCAGTAGATACAACCATTATTATACACCGGCATGAAACCACAGTACCTGTCAGTGTGATATGCATACAACGGTGGAGGTGTTCTACAATGGATGCATATGTAGTATGCATTGGAACACCATTCGTGGTACGCACACAGTACCACACAGTGAGCATTGATCTGGGCAGCACACAGGTGTCACCAATGTGACATATGCCCCTGCATTGTGTGCACATGTTGTGACATGCCACCCGACATGTCCCACACCCGTTGTGTTCTGTCTGCAATATTGTCACACCATCACATGACCTACACCCGACATAGCAAATATCCACACTGTTGTCTGCATAGCCCTCTGGATTGTGACACCTCCGACATGTATGGGTGTATGTCACATGGGACACCACAGGAATGGGTACACGATGCCCATCACACACAATTGTCCAAGACCCAGTCACACATGGCCATGGGTGATAGCCACAGGCATGTTGCCACACAGTACGTCTGATGTGGATAGACACCGTTGCACATTGTCCACACATAGTGCGATCATAGCTTTAGTGGACCACCTGCACATTTGATGTGGTACACCAGACAACCGGAATGCCTGTCTGCAGCCACTGGAGGTGCCACCAATGTCTACCATATACGTGCTGTGGAATAGCATGACTGTGTTGCAGTCATGGCAATGCAATGCGTCCATGTTATGCATCGCACAGCAACATACATGCGCCTGTTGCCATGCAGTGGCACAGTGCCAGTACTTCCCACTGTATAGCTATGTACACGGCTCACACTAACCACACCTGCACATACATATTTGTTAAACATGCATTCTATCTGTAGGCTGTACACACAACACTGCACTGTGAAGCCCATTATGATGCGGTGCATGTGGCGGGACACCATTGTCACACATGTCCACATGTTACCGCACATGTCGGCGGATTACATGTCAAGGTAACGTCAGCCATATGTACTGTTAACCTGTCTGTGGCCACATGGTGTATCACGGTGATGCATGCAAACTACCATGATTGTGTGTACTGCATGCCTACTGATATGACACCTGCTTGATGTAGTGTGCACCCCAGGGCAGTATGCATACTAACACTATTAATGTCTGGGCTGCATTCCCTGTGCTGTAGTGTGGGAATGCTGCATGCCATATCACATGCATGGTGTGTCTGCGTGTGTGTGTGTGTGTGTGTGTGTGTGTGTGTGTGTGTGTGTGTGTGTGTGTGTGTGTGTCTCCATGTGTGTGTGTGTCTGCGTGTGTGTGTGTGTGTGTGTGTGTGTGTGTGTGTGTGTGTGTGTGTGTGTCTGCGTGTGTGTCTGCATGTGTGTCTGCATGTGTGTAATGTACCTTACAGTATGTCTTTGTATTCACAGGTGGTGTAGGTGCAGGCAGGGTTGTCAGGGGCAGAAGCTGTGCCATTGGTTACCATCCCACCTATGTCCCCCTCATCCCCGCACACAGTTCTGATGCCGACACATACCACATCACCGTTGCCCATAGAGGAAGGACAGTCAGCGTCTGTTGGCATTGAGCAGGAATGTGTGGTGGCTACAGAAGGTGCGCCTACACACCATGTTGCCAGTGTAATGACTGGTGATGTGCCACACAGGCATGTGGCTGGTGCTGCTCGTAGGAGGACCTCCGGCAGACATGCACCTGCTGTACAGGGCGCAGCAGCTGGTATCACCAGATGCATGTTCCAGACTGTAATGGCGGCACAGGCATGTGCAGAATGGCAGAATCAAGAAGGGCAGAGGCTGCAGAGGGCTGCAATCTGTTCCCTAAATGACAACATCCAGTCATTGGCAAATGCTCAACAGCAGATTGCTAATGTACTGGATAGGCAATTAGGTGAGATGGTTGGAATCCTCGACCGAGGCATGGCAATCCGCGAGCATGAGCTGTCTGTGCTGGAACACCTGGTAGGGGTGAGGTGTAGGACACGTGGGCATAGGCCAGCAACACCACCTAGTGTAGGTCAACGTGTGTGTGCCACCTCTCATGCCCACTCACACAGTGCCGGTAGCAGCAGCAGTGCAGCTGGTGCTACACCGTCCACACCAGGACACATCAGGCCACGTGGACGTGGCCCTGGCCGGTCCCAGTGTGAACATGGTTCCAGAGGACATGTGTCATCGGAGAGTAGCCACTCTATACGTCCACCCGGTAGTGCCCGTGCGACCCCAGGCAGGCACGGGTCACGTGTCCGCAGACAGACACAGTGAGCCATACAACCTGCACTGTACAGTCTGGGGCTGCCAATTATACCCCGTGTAGGCATCACATATGGCTGAACTGTGTACACACATACCCACACACGGCAGACACAACTGTAGGGCTCCACCACATCCACATGCATTCTGCACAGTCATGCCCAGTAAACCCACCAGCCCTTACACACACACATGATGCCATCCATTGGTGCAGCCTATGCCCCTGGCAGACATATCATCCTGTGCAGATGATGAAGCCTCTGCTGCATCCCTGTCATCCACACCATTGGTGCAGGGTTATGCAAATATATTCTGATGCACAGGGTGGACAAGATAGTGAGAGATGTATGTGATACCTGTGTATGCATAGCGTGTGATGTGTATGTTGCAGTGGTTGTGTATGAAAACTGACTGGTGCGTATGTGACGTGGGTTGTGTACTGTCAACATGCAACAGACATACCATGTAGTGCAGGTGCAGCATGCATTGAGCTGTGTTCACGGTATGTGTGACGGTTACATGTGTAGCACCATGTTGGTTCTGATAACCTGAATCCCTCCTATGGTGTACTCGCATGTGCCTACTGGAAGCACTGTTATCGGTCCCCCACGTGTAGCTGTGGATTACCCACAGGCACATCTGGCAATATCAGCATACCACATGTACCCGCAACCTGCCTGGACACCTACATAGGTTCATAGGTGCATAGGTACATACTGGGCTATCTGCCCTATGGCATTTATAAGCCTAGCCAGAGTGTGTGGGGCTTTCACCACACCTTAGGATGAGGATACTACACCCTTTTGTTTGCTGTGCCTCTGTCCAGCAGTGACACAGAGATGATTCCCGGGGTATACCTACGATCTCCCATCCACTCGTCAAGCTTTCTCTTGAACAGTCAGTGAGGGGCTCTGCCTCACTAGGACTGGGATTCTGTTCCATAGTGTAGGGAGTCTCTGGGTGATGAACCTGTCCCTCCAGCACGTCCGATTTATATCCGTGTTGAGGTTTGTGTCTCTTGCTCTCGTGGCTCTGGCTGATTTGGATCTTATGAGGTGGAGCATGTCCATTAATTCCGGGTTGGACATGGCCTTGTATGTCAGGCACAGGTCACCTCGGAGCAGACGGTATGCGACTGTATAGAGCCGGAGTTTCTTCAGTCAGGCAGCGTGTGACATATGTTTGAGCCCCTTTATCCTTTTGGTGGGGAACGTTTGGGGTCCTTAGAACTGCTGCAGGTGTCGGGTTAGGTACATTCCGAGTGGGGCGTTGTACTCAATCATTGGTCTGATAAGTGAAGAGTACAGGGGTACAATGACCTCCCCTGATCTGGATGTGAATCCCTTCATGATCAGGTGGGCAATGTAGAAAGTCTTCCTAACCACATTGGCAATGTGAGTGTCAAAAGAGAGGTTACTGGCAAGTTGGGTCCCCAGGTCCCTGATAACGTCATCCGTGTTTAATGGATTACCACCTATGTGGTAAGTAGGGGTTACCTTGTTTTTCCCAAAGGGTATGACTATACCTTTCCTGGCATGTAGCTTAAGGCCATGGCTCTGGCACCAGTTATCCATTTCTATGAGACCTCTGGTGGATGGCTGTGTCTGATGGGGTGTCGCTTATGGTGCCCAGTTTGCAGTCATCTGCATACCTTGTCTGCCACAATCCCCCTATGTTTGCCTGCATGTCAGAAAAATAAATGCCGAACAAGAGGGGGCCCAGGACTGAGCCCTGTGGGACACCGCCCGTGACCAGCTTAGAGTCTGACATGGCACCAGGAACTTTAACCCTGTGGGTTCTCTCCTTGATCCGGTTTGCAACCCATCTTGTGACATATGGGTCTACATCTATGCTGGTGAGCATTTCTATGATGCCCGCGTGGGGTATTGTGTCGAACGCTTTTGCTAGGTCAAGGTAGTCTGTGTGAACTGCCTTACCCTCATCAATGGCCTTAGTGACTCTTCCGAAAAGATCGACCAGGTTCAAGAGGCAGGATCTGCCCTTGACAAAGCCGACTTGGGGATGATCCAGTGTATGTAGGACCCCAATGTCTTCATTTATGAGCTCCATTATGATCCCACTCCATAGCTTTGCAGACAAGGCTCGTCAAGCTTATAGTGCGGCAATGTCCAGGGTCCGTAGAAGCACCGCCTTTGTGGAGTGGGACCACAGTTGCCGTACACCATTCTTTGGGTACGTATCCTGTAGTAAGGCTAAGATTAAACAGCAGCCTTATGTGCGGGTTTAGGTCCTCATTGAGGTCGTGTAGCACACAGCCGAGGACACCGTCCAGTCCCATTGATGCTGTGTTTTCCGCATTAGAGAGAGCAGCTCTCACCTGGGCATCTGAGATGTTTGGGAGGCTAGACTCTGGTGGGATATATATCTCTCCTCTTGGGGGGGAGAAATATGCACGGAACCTGTCTGCCAGTATGTTGGCAATGTCTGTGGGTTCAGTGATCATTGTACCATTCTGGACTAATTCCGAGCATAACTGTGAGCTTCCACCCATGTTTCTACCATAGCTAAAGAAGGCCTTATGGTTGTCTTTTGTGTCTTTCGCGAGTCCTCTCCCACAGGTGGCCTTGGATGATTGTATGAGTGATCATATTTTATTGCTAGTATTGATCAGAGATGCCTTCCCTGTTAGGGATTTTGCTCTGTCATGTAGTAGCTTTCTCCTCTTGTTGTAGAGTTTGTTTATGGCTGGAGTCCACCAGACCGTGTGCCTGCCTTTGGTGGAAAGGGTCCTGATGCTATTAGGGATTGCTTGATCCATACATTCCTGAAGGTGCTCGTAGAAGGCATTTGTAAGGGTTTCAGCAGCGTGGGTTGTGTTTTCCACTGGCTCGGAGGCCTTGAAGGGTACCACTCCAGTCTTAACAAGTGTGAGGTTTGCTTTTGAGAAGTTCTTCACCGTGGTCTGCTTTGCTGGGGTTGGGGGCAAGATGTGGATCTCCAGTGAGGTTATTTATGGTTTGATCCCACCGATGAGGGATATACATCCTGTGTGGAGCATGTCGTCCCCATGTGTGATGATCAGGTCTAGTATAGTTCCTCCTCTTGTGGGTATGGTGACTAGTTGTTCCATAGCATTTGGGTGTATGAACTCCAGGAACCTTTGGGCTAGGGTGTTGGGTCTTGGGTAATGTTCCCGGTCTATGTATGGGTAGTTGATGTCACCCAATATGATGGTGTTTGGAGAGACATTCATACTCTCTAGTGTCTTCAGGAAGGCTGTGTGGGTATCCTGAGTTTGAGAGGGTGGTCTGTAGCATGCTACAAGCTGTAGGGCAGTTCTACCTATGGTTAATTGTACCTGGATGGTCTCCGCTGCTACGTGCATTGCCACTAATCTGGAGGTGTGGGTATCCTTTATGCATATGGAGACTCCCCCTCCTTTTGTGGCTCGGTCCGGATTTGGGGCCGGAACGCGTGATATGAGGTATAACCTGATAGTGCTGGGGTGCTCTCAGGAGCCTTGAACCAGGTTTCAGTCACAGCACAGACATCGATGTTCTCCATACTGAGGAGGGCTTTGAGGGCGTGCAACTTGGGGTGTAGACTACTGGCATTGAGCAGTATTACCCTTAGTTCTTTCCAGGTTTGTTTTCTAGGGCGGTAGGTTTATCATATGAGCCTTGCCTGAAAAAGGCACTATGGGGGTGGCAGGAGCCTTTGCCAATATCCGGAAGCCCAGGGGTGACAGGTGCAAGCCGTCCCTTGCAAAGGAGCGTGGCTTGTCAAGCATGTCATTCCAGGCAAACAGACATTGGACCCCCTTAGACTGACACCGGTAATTAAGTCAATTATTAAAGCTGATCATTTTGACTCTGTATTGTGGCATCAGTCTTGGTGAGGGTAGGATACTGCTCAGGGTCAGGGTCATACCGGCCTGGGCTACATAATCTGAGAGCCCCTCTATGTCTCTTTTCATGTAGTCCAGGGAGGTATGTCTCAGGTCGTTCACACCGGCATGGACAATGACTGCGTCATACTTGTACATGCTGCAGAGTGACCTGAGTGCTTGTGTTATGTGGCGGATTCTAACGCCTGACAGGCAGCCTACTGTGATAATTTCCTTGTTCAGTCTGGTGGGTGGGACGTCAGTGTGTCTGACTATGGCATCACCTATAACAAGTGTGTCTGGCATTGTGTGTGGCCTTAAGGGCTGTGACTGTTTGGCACATTGACTTTGAGAACTATGTGTTGCATGTCCTATGTCTTGAGGAGGCAGTTGCTTGGGTGTCTGCTTTTGAGGCCTCTGTAGGTTTGGTATATGTTTGAACAGTGCCTCCGAGTATGTCTTTGTGTGTTTATGTGTTTGTTTTGCAGTTGTGATAGTTCTATGTGAAACTGGGTTTGTGGTGTGCATGATGTCCTTCTCCTCCTGTCTGGTCTTGCCGGTCCTGAGTTGAGAGAGCTCAGCCTCCAGTTTGGCTATATAGTTGCATCTCTCACATATATTTGTGTTTTGTGGGGGAAGGTGTGGGTTGTCTGTGTACATGAGGCAATTGTAACATTGCCTCAGGATGCCCAGATTCACCAGCTGAACAGGAGAGGATGCTAGCAATAGACCCTTCGACATGCTAGAAAAGGTGAATGCGTTTGCTGTGTAACTGAGTCAGAAGGGACCTATAGGGAAATGGGTACTCAAGGGGATTCTAGGCTAATGTAGTACTTTGTTTAGTATATATGTACTTTACCCATATAAGAATGCTTTAGGAGCAAGTGCTGAGCTTTTGTGATAGAGAATAGACAGTTTAGATTGCAAGTAGAGAAGTTCTAAGGGAAAACCTGAAAAGCAGAATGTACGGAGCCAGACATAGTTTAACGTTGTTTACACAGTACATGACACACATGTCCACACATATACTGCACCTGACACCTGTGGTCAGTGCCACAGGCTACAGTGGACAGAGACATCACATACATGGCAGGACACAGTACAGGTATGGTGACATTGTGCAGGTGTCGTACACAGCGTGCTGGCCACTGACCTCAGGTGTCACCTGTCAGCTGTGGTGCACGCTGTGCAGCAGTAGGATGCTGTACCAGTACAGGAATATGGCCACAATCGCGGGGTGTACACCACTATGGCGCACACCCCATAGTGTGCAGATGGGGACAGCTGCCTGTGTGGTCAGCACCCTCACAATACAATGCACCCACACGCCATGTCACAGGGGGCGGACTTGCACAGGTGGCCAGTATGGCTCACACCTATGGCATCGACAGGGTTGTGCAATGCAGCACCAGTACGGGATGGTCACCCTGTGTGGTTAGTGTCTGTTCACAACAGTATATCTGCATACACCCTCACACCAGGCAGCAGACATACAAACATGTTAACACACACACATCGTGGTGACCACACATGTATACACGGAGAGATGACATGTTGCATGTACTGCACCATCCACATCCATGCACCCAACACTGAGGTATGTACAGATCTCTACTATGGTGTACAGGGATGTGTGGCACGTGGGACATAGTCCCCCCGATATGAGGCATACATGGGCACACATTCCTGCACACATGTCGGTGCTGGGAATGTCACACCCGCCATATGAGACATGTGCAGGCGTGCAGCAGTATGTAGTGCATTATGCGTACCAACACTGTATCCGGCAGATGTGCCGATATATGCACTTGGGAGGTGGTAGTTGTTACAGTAGCCATGTGACATACAGTCGATGACACCTGACCGATGGGTATGCATTATGGCAGCACTGTCATGTAACAGTGACATAGCATACTGTATGCACATGGCAGGGTAGGATGGTGTGCGACACACCTATGAGCCACCACCTGCACACATGCATGTGGACAGGTGTTTAAACACATGATGTACACACATACCACCATACATGCTGTTACTATGCCACCATATAACGGCCCCCATGATGGGTACGCATGTGGTAGGGAGTTGCAACTATGTTATGGACATCGGCCACTGCTCATGCATGGCTGCGCCATGCACAGTACATGTGTCACATGTGTCCCCTGTTGCCATGTGTGTATGCATTGCTACATTTTAACTGTGTGTTGACATACATAGAACATGGACTGTGGTATGGTATCACAGCTGTCACAGGTGAACAATACAAGGGTATGTGTCCCAGTCAACACCACTACACCCTGTAGTGGGAGCATACCACAGACATGTGTCCACCTTCCATTCATGTGTGTAGCACCGCATATGCCAGTGTTATGCATGTGGTACATCACAGGCTTCGTATGTGTCCTGTGTGCAGTCCATGCACACAGCCAGACAATCACATGTATGACATATCTGGACATTGGTTCACTGTGGTACAGCAGCAGTCATGTGTCATAGCTGTGTCAGGGCCGTGGTATGAGTGGAGCTGACCTGTCTATGTATGCTGATATGGGCGGACCACATCACACATGTGGGATCATTGTTAGTACATGGGTACTCTGCACGACTGGTGTACACCGCTATACAGACCTGTGGACATATGTCACATGCTGTTGTTGGACTGTGAGGCATACTGCTGCACCGATGACATGGTGCTGGCATGGCAGCTACAGTGTTCACTGCAGTGTGTACATGTTTGACCTGCACCTGTGACGCCTGTGATGTTATCTGTGTGTGTACGAGTAACTGCATGTGTGACCACCCTGTGCATGTGGACGGGTTTACCTGACCATGACCTGCGGTGTGTACACTCCGTCTGCATGCCGGACGGCGCGTAGCACATGCTAAGTGTGTGAGCATGCCCGGTTTGCTGTTGTGTAGGTGGACACACACGAAGTTCCACACTCTGCCCTTTCATGCTCACACTCCATGTGTATGCATGTCTGCACTTTGCAGATGCTAAGTGTGTGAGCATGCCCGGTAAGCAGTTGTGTAGATGGACACACAGTACAGTGCACACTGCGCCTGTCTGTGATCATACCCCGTGTGCAAGTATGTTCCCTTTGCAACCGCTAGGTGTGTCAGCATGCCCGGTTTGCTGTTGTGTAGGTGGACACACACGACGTTCCACACTCTGCCCTTTCATGATTCAACCCCATGTGTATGCATGTCTGCACTCTGCAAATGCTAAGTGTGTGAGCATGCCCAGTAAGCAGTTGTGTAGATGGACACACAGTACAGTGCACACCGCGCCCGTCTGTGATTATACCTCGTGTGCATGTATGTTCCCCCTTTGCAACCGCCAAGTGTGTGAGCATGCCCAGTTTGCTGTTGTGTAGGTGGACACACACGACGTTCCACACTCTGCCCTTTCATGATTCAACCCCATGTGTATGCATGTCTGCACTCTGCAAATGCTAAGTGTGTGAGCATGCCCAGTAAGCAGTTGTGTAGATTGACACACAGTACAGTGCACACCGTGCACACCGCGCCCGTCTGTGATTATACCCTGTGTGCATGTATGTTCCCCCTTTGCAACCGCCACGTGTGTGAGCATGCCCGGGTGGCTGTTGTGTAGGTGGACACACACGACGTTCCACACTCTGCCCTTTCATGATTCAACCCCATGTGTATGCATGTCTGCACTCTGCAGATGCTAAGTGTGTGAGCATGCCCAGTAAGCAGTTGTGTAGATGGACACACAGTACAGTGCACACTGCACCCTTCAGTGAGTATACCCCGTGTGCATGTATGTTTCCCCTTTCCGACCGCTAGGTGTGTGGGCATGCCCAGTATGCCATGCGTGGAGACACAGTACAGTCGGCACCGACGTCTGATACTAGGCGTGTAGCCATGGCCAATGACATCCTGCATAGCCATGGTGGCCGTCCAGGCGAGTTATATGTAGTTGCTATGCCACAATGGCTGCCTACATCATGCACGCCGGTTGCTGTCTCATAGGGTGTACTGTCTGTGGTGCATCCCGTATCCATGTCGTGATGTTGTGCTCCGTAGTTAGTTAGTATTCCCGAGGGCAGCACTGCCGTGTTACTGTACGCCCACCTTGGGATAGTAACATGCTGTGTGACTGCGCACTCTGTCTTCATTCCCTATCGGCTGCCTTGCCTCTGCAGATGATATCACCCACCTAGGAGTATGCCTCTTGACAGTGCTGTGCTCAGTAATCTCGGTAGCGCATTCTGTAAATGCATCATGCTGTAGTGTGTTCATGTAGGTAGGCGTAGGTTCAACTCCCGGCCCTTCCCCGTGTGTGTGTGTGTGTGTGTCTCCAGCTGCATCTGGAGATAGTAATGCTTTTAGACACTTCACAACACATACCTTAGCTATCAGCGTCTATTCCTTTACAGATAATGTCACCCGCCTAGAAGTATGCCTCTGACAGTGCTGTGCTCAGTAATCTCGGTAGCGCATTCTGTAAATGCATCATGCAGTAGTGTGTTCATGTAGGTAGGTGTAGGTTCAACTCCCAGCCCTTCCCTGTGTGTGTGTGTGTGTGTTTCCAGCTGCCTCTGGAGATAGTAATGCTTTTAGACGCTTCACAACACATACCTTGGCTATCAGCGTCTATTCCTTTACGGATGATGTCACCCGCCTAGAAGTATGCCTCTGACAGTGCTGTGCTCAGTAATCTCGGTAGTGCGTTCTGTAAATGCATCATGCTGTAGTGTGTTCATGTAGGTAGGCGTAGGTTCAACTCCCGGCCCTTCTCCGTGTATGTGTGGGTGTGTGTGTTTCCAGCTGCCTCTGGAGATAGTAATGCTTTTAGATGCTTCACAACACATACCTTGGCTATCAGCGTCTATTCCTTTACGGATGATCTCACCCACCTAGAAGTATGCCTCTGACAGTGCTGTGCTCAGTAATCTCGGTAGCGCATTCTGTAAATGCATCATGCTGTAGTGTGTTCATGTAGGTAGGCGTAGGTTCAACTCCCGGCCCTTCCCCGTGTGATGTGTGTGTGTGTGTGTTTCCAGCTGCCTCTGGAGATAGTGATGCTTTTAGATGTTTCACAACACATACATTTGCTATCAGCGTCTATTCCTTTGCAGATGATGTCACCCACCTAGACGTATGCCTCTGACAGTGCTGTGTTCAGTGCTCCAAGTGGCGCGTTCCGTACCTGTGTCATACTGTCGTGCAGTTGGGTAGGTAGGGGTAAGGTCAATTCCCATGCCTGCCAGCTGTGTGTGTGTGTGTGTGTGTGTGTGTGTGTGTGTGTGTGTGTGTGTCTATGCTCCCAGCCACATGGGTTCATAGGTTATGGTTTTAGACGCTCCGCAGCACACATATATCCTGCTGACATCTCTGTGTTTGCGGATGTTGAGACGCAGCTAGTGGACTGCCTGTGTGCCTGCTGTGGTTAGCGACCTCCGTTGCGTGTTCTCCACGGGCGTCCTGCTGTGGTGTGATAGGGTAGTGATGTGTAGGTTCCACTACCAGCCTTGCCACATGTGTCTGTCTGTATCTCTCTCGATGTATATATACATACTTATGTTATGCCCATAGCGCTGCTCTTGCATGGACAGCTGTCTGTCCCATGTATCGCATATTTGCACGGCTGACACATAGAAATGTGGTACGATGCATATCCAAACATTGTCCATGCAACGTCCATGTTCCGGGAGGTGTTGCACGCCCTAGAGACATCTGCTGTATATCATGGCAGACAGCTATCCTTGCTGTACTGTCACTGTACTCGTACACGCCATAGACCTTGTGTATCATTGCCTGTTTATGGTGTGTGTATGTCTATCTGAGCTGTGTGAATGGTCGTGTGTATGTCCCACTATAATCGTCTGTGCAGGTGTCACCACTATGGGTAATCCTTGTAGACAGCTGTTTCATGTGCATTTCAGCACATACCTGCGGACAGTACTACCCCTCCTACAGCAGCACATTCCATCGTCTTGCAGTGGATACTAGTGTTTCCACACACATGTATCTGTGTCTATTCATAACACTCCACCTCAGGGAGCGTATATCTGGACACGGCCTTATGTGACAGTGGGACACTCGGGGCCAGTCATGTCATGTTGCTCTTAGAAACATTGATAGTGGACACAGTGATATGTTATGCATGCGTATGGCATTTCTGTCTGATTTGGTGTCCTCCTCACATGTTTGTCATTGTTTCCTGTCATCAGTTATCATGAGGGCGCCGGACTGTTACTGTTACATGGAACACAGTGAACATATGAGGCAGACTTCTACACAGTCTGCGTACATCTGTGCAGTTGCAGGGTATGTGTCTAATACAACATACCTACTGTCCGCCTACAATACACACACAGTGTGTGTGGCAGCATGACAGACCACATGACATTACTTTGTATTTGCACGGCGCACACACGCAGACAGTTGTATTCCTCACACAGGTCTACATCTGCTTATCCACACTACTTGTTCTTTCCTGTACCATATGTGTGCGTCGTATTTGCGCTTCCGTCAGTGGCGGGCTCACGCATTTACTATGGGGCCTGGTAATTGTTATATTGACACTTCATGGCACCCTGGGGGACACTTCACCTTTGTGTCTGATTACCTTCCACATTGACCTTCGCGGGGCATACGTTGTCATTCACAATTACCGGGGTAGGACATATACATGTTTGCGCATTTGTCCTGTTGTCTTTCTTCCCACCTGTCCGCCTAGTATCACCGGTTCAGTACATGTATTCTGGACAGGTAGCCCCCTCATACCCTGACCTGTTGTCATTATGTGTACACGCCCTGACGTTCGGCCATTGCCCTTGTTACGTTTCGCATAGTGCTGTGCCTTCCTAGCTGATTGCTGCCTAGGCATTCCAGACTGTGTGGTGGGTGATAGGGAGCGCTATTTCCATTGCATGATTAGTGACACTCATAACATCCGTATTCATGGCTACACCAGCATACCTCTCCAGTGTACCTCGTTATGGGGGGCGTACCTCATTTGGGGTCTTAAAAGGGTCATGCTCCTCGAAATTCCTCAAAGTTCCACATTGAAAGGGTCTGTTACACATTCAGTGTTAGGAATGTTTTAGGTGAAATCCATGGTCAATTGACATTAATCATATTAATTCATTAAAGGATCTTCTTTATAAGTGAAACAGCATATTTTAACCATCCTATGACCTTCCTAGTTGAAGTTGTTAGTAAGCCATTAGTATGTGTTCCACATTTTGCCCATTTGTTCCACATTATGAAGGCGAGTGTTCCTCATTTTGGTGATGGAAGGTTGAGAGCTATGTACGCCAGTATTCGCACAATGGTCTGACTTTGTATGGGGTATTTCTAATGTAGTCCCTATCTGTATTTCCTGTGCTATGCCTTACTGCAGCTGTGTTATTCCGACAGATTTCCAGTTATGGGTGCCATCTTGGTCGTACGCATGTCCATCCATGGGAATCGCCTACAGGACACTGATATAGGGCTGTACATATTTTACACCTGCTTTCCGCATTATCCAGTGGATGCTTTGCACCATTAGTGGGGATTAAGGCATGTGCTATACCCACATCCCTCCCACGGGGCGGGCCTACGGATTCTCTGCCAAACAACACCTAGGCCCATTTCTGCATTCCCAGGTTCCCATGCCTGCAACCCTCGACGGTACACATTACACATGGTTAATGTGTGCGGTACTGGGATGTGGACGCACTTCTATGGACTCGCCACTCAGGGAATATCTGGCCATATGTCCTGCATTTCATGGACACGTGTCATCAACCTTGAACACGCTTTTAGTGCATGTATAGCTGTTCCGTAGTTGCGGCTGTCACTTCTTTTGCGTCAATCGCAGCAGGGGTTGTGAATGGAGCAATTTTTGGAGTCCTACAATGGACACCAGTGTGCATGTGTAAAGTGTAGAACTTGCTGGACTGTCACCTTCTGGCCAGTGGTTTTGACTGCTGCTGTATGTTCCCCGTTCACGGATGTCTGTTTGACTACCCATATTATCTATTACTTGGCATATTTATATCCATGTGTCATATATAGGGGACGTAGGTCTGTTGTGTGTACATATATACATGTGTACACCTCGTTTCATACCTTGCTTTGTTACTGTCTGTGTATTACCTGTGTACACACATCTATAACCATACCATACCTTTCCACTGTACAGGTTCTGGCAGAGTGTATGGATGTTTGGCCCTTTATCTTAGGTGTGTGTTACATTGACCTGTGTCTATCTGGCAATTTGCTGGCATTTCATGTGAGACTTACCTGATTCTATAGAGACTTGATTCTATAATTATGATGTGCTTCCACTTACTATATTTTTCTTTGTCTTCTACAATCTTTATGTAACCAGTCCTTTTTGGACACTTTCTATTGTTGTTCATTTTTGTTTACATATATGACTACTTTGGTATGTTGTGCTATTATTGTGTGTGGAGCATTTCTCCCCGGGCCTCTACTGACACTGGACATATATCCAGCTAGCCTAGCCCGGTCAACAAATGTAAACCAACATAAAACTTACATAAACGTACGGTGGCACCTTCTGACAAGTAGGTCGGGTTACAGATGCATACCCTTCGTCAATCCCTGCTACTAACACACCCGTTATTCTATCCACATTCTATGTTTGTCTTATCACATATCATGTGTTTCTCACTATTTGTACCAGTACTTTGCATGGCATTGTCCGATTCCATACTTTCAGAGGCTGACCGTTTTGAGACATGTATAACTAACGTGGAGGACACAGCATTAACTTACCCTGCTGTGAGCGGATCACACACTCACAGGCGCACTTGCATTTCCTAATTGTGGGTTACACGCAGGCCCACATGCATATCCATATTCTGGGTTACATATATTTACTGAGTCTGTGTGCTTACGTGGCCTGTATTAGTTGTGACTGTTCCAGTAACATATCTCTGATCCGGTTAACAGACGTGTACGGAACACACTTTCACCTTTACACATGTAACTGTCTTTGCGGCACAGACGCATTACGTACACGTTCACATTTATATGTTCTATAGTCGTAATTCAAATGGGACTGCATTCACGTTGGCCAGTTGCTGTGACCACTACACGTTTGCTGTTCTGTCTCATTTATATGCATACCCATGGTACATAGCTACATTAACATACCCCCCCCCCGCACTCACTTACGTCACAGGCATCCATTCTCCTGCTGGGAAAAGTGCGGTACTACATGTTACACATTCCCAATTCCCTACTGCTCTTGACCCAGGATGCATATGGCGTGACCGCAGGGATATTCAGATCTCAGGGGCTTATAGCCCCAATGCATACAGGTCTTTGATTGTCAGGGTGTTCCTGTGGTGCTCTGGGTTTGGTCTTGTCCGCCTAGTGTACAGAACTGCCCTGACCGTGTACGAATGTCAGACGAGGCACATGGGCATGGTTTGTCCATGTCTATTATACCATAACCCCCCCATTATTCCTAACCGTGCACGCTGATTGGCCAGCGTGCCCGTTGTAGATCGGGTTATAGTAATGGCACACGGTCCGGTTGCCCAGACCTATTTCCATTAGTATACCTCGGTATTTATAACCTGTCTCACTATGTTACATAGGTTTAACATAGCGTGACAGCTTTAACTGAGCCACGGAGATTTCCGTTGCTTACTGTGGGGCGGTCTCGCTCTGCTACACACATTTAACATAGCGGGACAGGTTGTACAACACAGCAACGGGGACACCGAGCTCTCCGTTGCTGTTTTGTATTGATTTGCTATGTTGACTATGTTTTACATAGCGAGACAGTTTCGACATTAGCAACGGACATCTCGCCCAGTACGTCAGCACCGCCGTGGATGCCAGACATCTGCGGACGGGCAGCAGACAGGCATTATACTGTGCCATTATGTCTGGGGATTAATAGTTTATTTTCCTAGATGATATGGCATAATGGCAATAACCCACATCTGGGTGTGGGTACTGCTGTATTTACCCACGGTTGCCTTTGGTTGATCCCTCGGGCATCGCCCTTGGGACCGCACCACATCTACCGTGGGTATATCCAGCATTACCCACACCCAGGCGTGGGTTATTGCTATGATATTGATTCCGTATGTACAGACACGAGTGTTTGGACAACCAACGATAGCTTCTGCTATTGGCATACAATGCTGTGGGTGGTGCCGGTTATCATACATATGCCATGTTCTGCGTTTTTCCCATTCACACTTGTCTATCCCCTGTCCTCATTCATACGTGGATATTTATGTGACACATGACTGAACTATGTATTACCTGCAGGTATGCTGTGTATAGTGCACATATGTGATGGTTGGTTACAGTGTATCTGTGTACCTACCTCTGTGATACTGGGGACTACCACACATCCTTCGCAGCATTACATGCGTATGTACATACTATTATTCGGTGGCCTGTGGAAGGTTGTCAGAGCACCGGTTACATGTGTCCCTATTTGTGCACGCATCGTGTTGGTCTTTGTCCGGCCTTCGTTGCTATCATGGGTTGGATGGTGGTGTTGGTGTGTGTTTGGGTTGTATTTATACAGCCGATACGTCAGTGGGGGGTGGGGTTGGCACGTGTTCCTCTTTGCAGGGGGCCCCATTATGGACATTTGTGTCCTGCGTCGACACTTGACACGTGCCATATGTCCTGTGATATTGACACAGTCGTGTATGTCTTCCTGCATTACTACTTGCGTGTTACAGGCATTTTGTATCTGGTACGCATGACTATTATGTTGGTTAGCTTAAGCTATTCCCATGCTATGACATAACCATTCATCCGGGCATATACATGTTATTCTATCCTTTGCATTGGCCGTGGGTGTTTTGCCATACGGAACAACACATATCTACGAGTGGTGTCCCACCTTGACATTCTGTGTATGTGGCAACCCTGCTGGGGTGACCTGCTTGGTGGATGGCTGTTCCGCCCTGTGTATTGTGTTTGACATGTCTGCATAGCTATTCATCGGTACAGTGGCTGCACATACTGCATTGTCCAGATGTGTACAGTTATGGACACCATGGCATGTGAACACCTATGGGGTTTCGACAGGTCCGTAACCACACGCGGGATGTACACATTCTGCAGACACATTCACATGCAGCCATTTGGATATCAGTACCTGGGATGGGATGTTGACATGTGGGGTACATATTTGCACGCGTGTCACTGCCTAGGACAATACTTCCTACTACATCTGGGGTATACCCGCTGTGTATACGTGTGCAGCTGCGCAAGGCTGCTAGCTGGATTGGGTGGACAGTCGGACATGGGTGCAGGTTACGTGCTATGACGGGGTTGATGTGTATTACATTTGCATGCATGGGTTCTGCTTCTGGATATTCTGATTCGGCATACGCCATCCTATGTGTATGTGACGGTTATGTTGCTGTGTCTAGCACATTTTACTATACACATGTTTGTCTGTGTTTGGGATATCTGATTTCTTTCTGGTTGTTATATGGCCACGACTGCCCAGCTGTGTACGATCACTACCACTGTGGGACTGCTGATGACCATGCCCGTGGGGCTAGTCATGTGTAGTTGCGGTGCACTGACATGATGCAGTACACCTCCACTGGGTATGCCTGCTGACAGTGCATTGCGTGACGGACACGGTATTCCGAGTATCCTTTGTTCCGTGGACGGGAACATTTTGTACTTCGTGGATTTATGTTTGGTTCTCCATTTTGTGTGGACGGGTACTATGTTGCATACTCTGCATATGTTTCATTATCCACGGACACTGGTTGGTGCGGCTACTATTGCAGGTGGCCTGTGACAGTCAGCACTTCAGATTGCTCATCGCCTGCCGGCTTGGCCACGCCTATGGGCGCATCCTACTTGGGCTCCCTGGACTCGCGCACGTGCCCTATGCACGTGGTTGTGGTTGCGGCGCTCACTCATTACTATGTATGTGGCGCTGTTACGCCAGTTATATGCTGCACGGCCAGCACAAGCCTTATGCCGGCCTTGCGCCGAGCTTCATGAATCTGGGGGTTTGTCTGGCTATGTCCTTGCTTCCAGGTTCATTGCTTACTGTTTTTCTGTTTTAACTGTCTTCTGTACCACATTATTCATTGTCACTAATACAACTGAAAAACATATTCCTTCATTTAGGATATAACAGAGTCTGTTTCACTCTAGGCATTGGAAGCTGTGATACAGTGTCTGTCATCAATAAACTATTCAATCCCCTGATGACTATGCACCTGTATGTAGTAACTTGCTTATGCACCTGGTTTATCATTTCCATTCATTTTTTTTCTTAAGACTTCTTCACCTCAAGCCAATGTGGTCAGCAACCATAAATTCACATTACCTACCTTCACCCTTCCAATTTCTTTGACTGCTAACAGTATTACAGGTCTCCCCAAGCATATAACAAGCCTTCTTCACCTGTTTTCTATGTGCTGTTTCCTGCAGACAACCATGCTCTTTTGTTTTCATGTTATTTCGCCAGCAGATCTATTTCCAGGCCTTCCCAATCTTCTTCTTTTAGTTTCTTGGATCCAGTTCCCTTCTCCCACAAGACAGCCAAATTTAACACCAATTTGGCATTCTTCCCTATGTGAATTATCTTTAGAAAGTACTCAGTTTCTCTCCTTGTCTCTCATGCAAGTGTCCCTAGGGATGTCCTATGCCTTTGCTGGTTTGTAGTTGCTAATAATTTCTGGGCTGCTTCACTGAATGATTTACTTTTTGACGGACATTTATATAGTAACCTTAATTCCATTTCTAATTGCCACTGCTGCAGATAGTGGAACCCTGTCCACCTCACCTACTAGTTATCTTAGCTAATTAGCAACTCCACAATTACATCTCTTCCTATAACTTCCCTTTCCCTGGTCTTTACTTTATTTCTCCTGTTTTCATTCACCATTTCAGTGAACTTTGTTAGAGGCAATAATGCTCAAGAAACGTAATCAGATAAATAGTTACTGAGATTATAAAACTATGCATTCATGTCTGAATTAAGAGCAAGCATATCTGTTGAAAAACTTTACAAGGAAAGGTTGCCACACACTAGAGAAAATGTTTGCTTTCATCATGTGGTCAGTTGTTCTACAGCAAGCTACAGCACAAAAATTAACATCTGCTAGCAGGCACTACTTGAATTTATTCATATATATTTTATTTAATTATATTGTTTAGTTCCCTTCTGAGCCACAATGTGTAAGCCATGGTTCATGGTAACCTCAAAACATTTATCTACTTAAGTTATTTCCTCAGAACCCAACATCATTAATGTAAACATTGTGCATATCAGACTAATTAAAAGTTGGATGCAACTACAAAGTCACAATGTGATTTTTGGAAATAGTTAAGCTTTTTTCTCTCTCTCTAAGAATATATAAGCATACACCCTGCAAGTTATGTAGTACTAGCATACACACTAATCAAAGTAACATCTGCCTTACACTGAAAGTATCATCGTAAATATTTTTCATTGTGTAGTACACAGATGATACATACTTATGAGTTTGTGTGAAAACATGGTAAGAAATGTATTGTGTGCACTTACTTAATACCGTCTGAATAAGAGAAAACCATAAAAGGCAGCAACATTAATACTGTAATACTCAAAATCCACGCAGGACTGCAGCCACTAAGTGGCCTTGATACCTTCTGCCTCTTGGGAAATAGTCAGTGTGTAATGTTTTAAGTCCTTTCCCATTCCATATGCCGTGATGATTTCTCAGCAGATATTAGAAAGGAGCATTCCAAATTTCCTACAATGTGCTTCCTTAATCTATCAAACTTTAAAGCAACTTTCAAACAGAACAGTCTGTAGAGAAGAGTATCACACTCTTCCAAAACTGTATGTTATTACTGATGTTTTGATAACCGGATAACTGTTTAGGTATAAGTGTGTCTTTTTTATTGGAAATCCAATAAAGATTCAGTCATGCTAAGTGAAAGATTTTAGCCTAGGGATTCAGTATGTATTTGATCACTGAATCATTCTACTAAATAAGTTTGCAATGTGATAATTATTAGTCATATAGAAAGTAGTCTACTACTGTTCACCAGAAATCAACAAAATATTTTCTTTAAAATAATAAAACATGTAAATGTTATGTGGTCCACTGGACCTATACGCCTCCTAACAGAAAGCAATAACATGTATTCAAACTTAACACTAGCAACCCAGTAATATTAAGGTGGCATAGTTGTAACTTTTACCCACTGGCCTCCTGTCTGTGATTTCTGAATAATTATACACAGACTGAGTCCCATTTTTTCCTCTTGTGTACCTTCACCACTGCATTGGTTTGTTCACTATAGCACCTTTAGAATTAACCTTCATTACAGCCATTATTTATGAATTAATATGAAACTGTCTTACTAGCCTTCAGTGCATATATCAAAGTCCCGTGTATAGAAGAAATGCCTCCTCTGATATTATCTTAATGATTATTTTTTAGATGTCACACTGATCCTATTCATTTCCATCCTCTAATAGCTCTCCAAGTAATTCTAGAAATAACTTTAAGCACAGTTACTTTGTGAGTAGCACTTAATGCTTAAATAACATTTGAATTAACTCATGTTCATGCTTTTAATTATTTTGCTACTGAAATACATCAGTCTGTATGTAAACAAAATGAAGTGCAACTCTTTTATATCATGTTTATGACAGCAAACAATATTCAAATCTCCATTTTTACAGCAGTCCTTCCTAACCCTAATGCAGTCTTGCCTGGATTAGTGATCCAAATCTTTCTATTGTACTGTCAATGGTTTCTACACTGCTTTATATTGCTATTAAGTTATGTGAGCTCTGCTTCATATCACTTATGTTACACATTTTTTTTTTCTGATGCGACAATAAATTATACAGTTGACTTCCGCCATGAGTTACTAAACATTTATGAATATGAATAGAGGGTACATCTTATATATTAAAACTATTTTCTTTGCTTTTGCATGCAGTCTGTATACTGTTTGCACAATAGAAATGGATCCTGGCCCCATCTGATAGTTTAATTGCAATTCTGATGTGCTTTAATCAAGACCGTCTTTTTGGAGACTTTTCAGGATAGTTGCTACCAATTTTCCTGCATCACAGAAATAATTATGACACTAATGAGCTTTGAGAATAAATTGGAAGGTCTTCTCTTTTTCCATTAATTTACAGCCGTTCCCATGAGACAGCATCAGTTAAGAAAAAAGATGAAAAAAAGGAAGAAAAAGAAAGGATTTAACTACTTAATATAATATACCTGCTCTCTAACACAAGGCATGTACATCCCTGCCTTTCTGAGCCCAAGAAAAATAGTTTAAAGCAAATGATAATTATGATATAGCTAAACCAAGACATTTTAGTTTTATTGAACATTTAGCTCTGCAGAAGAATAAAAAGGAAGTATCAATGCAATTATAACATATTTTTGGTAATTGAATACTTTGTACTCATAAATAAACCTGAAGACTTCATACTGTAATTACAACCAAGTCTTTTGTGGAAACCGTAAATATGAAAAAATAACAATTATCCTCAACTTAAATGCAAATTATAAAATGTATCTATGTAAATATCAAGCATTTTTCTTTAATCCCCCGGATTCACAAATCCTCCGTGTAAGACTAAATAAGTCTTACTCGGAGACTGTAGTTGAACAGTATGATGTCAGTGTGCCATGAGTATTCATGAGGGCACGCTGACTCCACTCCAAGTCTAACACGGACCGTGCAGGAAAGCAAGGGGCATGTCCGACTGCTGAGCAGTCTAAAGGTCCACACCCCTGCAAGTGTCTGAAATGTAAAATATCAACAGACAAGAGCGAGTCCGCTCAAATGTCCATGTACCCAACACTACACTCCCTGACATTGTAAACCCCCAGCACAGTTATAAAAAGTAAAACATTAAATTTTTTTTTCTAATTCCCGATATAGCTGCCCGTATTTGCGCGTGTGTGCGCGGGTGTGCCCATTGCTTAGCTGCAGTTAGCAAGCTCGACATGGAAGAGCATAATAAGGAATGTTTATGCAAATTACACCAAATAGCAATGGCGTAGTGGTAGAGTGTTCGCACAAAAAGGGGGCATTCACGGTTCGAGTCCCACCACTCCCCTTCCTATTTTATGTTCTTAATTAGTATATGAAATAATTCCTGACATATATGATTAAAATTTTTTGAAAAAGCATTGAAATGGCCTATGTATCAGTGAACAAAATGTATATTTATAAAGGAACCTGACATATAATTGCCCACAGTTAAGCAATGCTTTACCCAGCACAATATAGTTGCCCATAGTTAAGCAGCGCTTTACCCAGCACAATGTAGTTGCCCATAGCTAAATAGTGCTTTACCCAGCACAATTGGTTTGTGCAGAGGTGCGTGCCGTGCCAACCAGCGCACCGTCGGGCAACATGGAGCAACGTAGAACAAAGTTTCCTAAACACAGCCACACCCCCTAGCCTGACTGGACAGTAGTAAAATAAAATGCAATGACAAGGTTCGAACCCAGGATACTGTGCACTATAATCAAAGTACTGAATCACTAAGCCACAGCAGCTTAGGATAAACAGCCACTGTTAACATACATATACTTATAAATGGTAGATTAACCATTGCTAAGCAGGTCTGCAGTCAGCCGAGAATTTTCAAAAATGGCCAATCATAAAAAAGGGCGGGAAATGTGGCATATTTAAGCCCTATAGGCAGGAATACTCGCCATAACTTATTGTAGCTCCCATCTGCAGTTAGAATGGCTGGTGCTGGAGAGGGTACATGCTTTAGAGTGCAACGCTGGGGCATCGAGGAGTCGAAATACATGGTTTGGCTCCTTGTCCACCATCATGAGTCAAGACTCCTGCAGGGCCAGTTCCAAGGGACGAAGTACAAAGCAGAGGCTTGGAACCGGTTAGCTCATGACCTCACCAGTGTCACAGGCGTTCCTCGGACTGGTAAGCAGGTCCGTCACTACCATGCAGACCTGAAGAGATGAAAGCAGGACCTACTGAACCAATGGATACAGGAGGCCCATGGGATGCAAGATGCCTCACAACTGAGTAGGTAGCCATGGAATGCAGTATGTACGACATGCTAATTAGTTCTATATAATGGATAGGTATGTCTCAATATCCCTTCATTTACTTCACAGCTGCAGGTGTCCGTGCTGCGAATCAGCAAGCCTATGCAGATAGGCTGCTAAGGCTGCACCACCAGGCAGGTTAGTAATTATTCTGCATGTATTGTTATATAAAATAAGTGAGAGAGCCTGAAGGAAAGTGCTGTAGCCCAATAATACAGCCATAAAATACACTGAATAATTCCTCTGCATGTACTGTTATATAAAATAGGTCAGAGAGCCAGAAAAAGAGTGTAGTAACCCATTAAGAAAGGTAAAATATACCCGGAATAATATCTCTGCATGTACTGTCATATAAAATAAGTGAGCGAGCCTGAAAAAGAGTGTTCTAACCTATTAATAAAGGTATAATATGTCTTGAATATGTCTGCCATATGCACTGTAATATCAAATAAAGGAGAGAGCCTGTGCAAAAGTGTGTAATGTAGTTAATAAAGGTATAAAACTTGGAGTGTGTCTGTGTCACTTACTTTGAAATGTTGTTGTACCCTTGCATTATACAAATAGTACTGTTTTAATAAGTGCTGGCAACCCACAGTTGGGCAGTCCCATCTAAAGTGGTTGATGGAAGTGCCAGTAGCTGTAAAGCATATGTACAGTCCTCAACAGTCATTTACTGACTGGCATGCATAAGTAAATCTGGCACACGAGTAGCTCGTTAATTTGTTCCCCAGAAATGTGAGTGTGCTACACGAAATGCAGCGTTCTGTACAAATTTAACTGAAAATGTCATGTGAACACATCCAGATATGTAGATAAAGAAATATAAATAAAATCAATAAATATGTAGCAGTAACATCTGCATCTTGGACAGTTAGTATGTCAGATATAGGTCAGGTATATAATGAACTAGCCAAACCCATTACACAACCTAATGCATGTTGGCAAGTGTAATAATACATGTAGGGGATATACACCTGCAGTCAATAGGAATGTAGTGTAGACTAAAAGTACTTATAAAATGTTAACTGAGGTTTCTTTCTACACCCTACTGTATGTGCATAAACAATACAATTCCACACCTCAATGGGTATGTGTAATCTTAAAACATTTGTTGGGACATATGCCCTATTGTTCTATAAATATCCGCATTCACTTTGATGCATGTGCCCTGTTCAAACACCACAATCATGGTGGCCTGTTGCCACCAATCATCTCTGCATGCTGTTGGAATGTCCACTGTCATTCAATATATGCATGTGTTATGCTTGCTGTTCAACTGTTGGAACCTTTGTGTGTTGGGTTAATGGGAATATTACTGCATGCTGTTACAACTAATTTGGAATGCTGTTGTTTATGTTGTAATTAAACACATCTAATCACAGAACGTATGGGAAGGCCGGTCCCAGCGGACCCACCTGTCCCTCCTCAGCTGGTGAGTGCACCTGGCACCAGCAGGTCCAGTGCCCAGCCCAGGCTCCCCTCCTCCATTGGTCCTGTGCCACCTTCGGGTGGAAGTGCTGCAGGGGATGGGGCTCATCCCCCCCATGCAAGCATGGGTGGAGAAGGGCCACCTGTCACCCTTCGAATGGTCCGGGTTGTGGTGCGTAGGGATATCCAGCGTTCAGTCACTGATCCCCTATGCCAGCTCGAGGCAAGAGTGGTGCATCTCACGGGTGAGCCTGCCCATCCTATGCAGCCCCCAGCGCAGCCACCCTCAGGGCTGTGAAGGTGCAGTGGTGACTGCCCATGGGTGGGAATCTCAGTTCCACTGTTACCATCTGTGGGCTCATGGGCTTGCGATTTCCAAACATCCGTCCCCGTCAATTGTGTTCACCCATCCCATGTGTGATACACTGCCCCTGTATGTGTCTTGTTTGTCTTGCCTGTTTACCTCCCCAACCTACCTCCCAAAATATACCTACTTCCTCTACCTCACTTTCTACTCTCACCTGAAAAAAAAAAGGGCAATCTGTACCCACAAAACAATTACGCCCCATACATAGCCGCCCATTTCGCACATATGTCCGCTGGACATGTAAACTGATAATTATAATTGGCAGTACAACATACTTTGTTGTCCTCACCCCTCTCCCAGGGGTGGAAGGTTTCAAATTTCACTCCAAATTTATTGCATATGCACAACTGTTGCTGGTAAAGAAATGGGCAGCTATGGTCCTTCCCTACACCCGTCCTGCACATCCCAAGCTTGTTTTCCTACTGTCTTACCCTCTTTATGCCCCCTTTTTCACCACTTTCCTATCTCCCCATTTTCTTTTCTTTCAAAGAAATTAGCACTGGGTTAGCGGGAGTAAGCACTTTTAAGCAGTAGTAAGCGAGTTTAAGCGAGTGTGCGCATGTGTGCACTTAGCTAAGCATCGTCCCTTGTTCTGCTCAGCAGCAAAATAAAACACCTCTGTCAGTCTTGAATCCCAGACCTTGGACGCACTAGACTGCATGAAGTACCACTAAGCCACAGCAGATATACAATAACTTGGTGCTGAAATAAATATATCATACATTACAATAAGTGAATGTAAAGGAAAAATAGGAAGGCCATAACTGAAGCTTGTTCTGTGGATCTTTACCAACAATTGTTGTGGAATTGCATTACATGAGTGCGATCTGAGAAGCAGCCATTCTAGCAGCAAATAATGTTACAGAGGCACTTTACAACCCCCACACAGTATCATAGCAGAACAAACAGTGGCATATCTGATTAGAGCAGAGGCCATACTTCCTAACTGTGACTACTTTTCAGGGATGTCCCTGATTGTGAAACATATTTTAGCTGTGTCCCTCTGAATCCCTCTGAAAAGTACTTATGTCAGTCAGAGAGGTGGCGTATTACACAATGAATACTGACAATAATAACAGTAGACACCACTTGTACTTCATAAAAGGAGTACTAATCCATATGCACTGCTTCACTCAAGTCTACACTTGCTGTCTCTATTATGTGTAAGGTGTACCTCACTGTTAACTACCTATCCCTGACTCCATGAAAAGATGTATCTGAGTGTGTCATAGGTCTGGCAGAGGCACAAACACACAGGCATATCAGCTATTCTGCTGTTACACACTCTGCAAATAGCTTTGGTAGGACTTCCACAAGCATACCCTTATGATGGAGTACAACACAGAAATACCAAAGGCTGTAGACATGCACTGGTAGCAACTGACTGTAACAATGCCATTGTACCAGTGCTGAAATACCTGTGAGTTGCACAGACAAAGAATAACAGTGTAACATCTGGCTACCATCTGGATAGGTTCACAGTTGGCAACTATGTAGACAGACCACCTGCCTTGATAAACTAACAAGTACACACCAATCCTTTAAGTCCAGTAAGATAACATTCACACAATAATGTATGTCAGCACCCCCCAATTAAAATATACTTGTGTGTTTAGGGTCTACCAAGGATGTAGGTAGGCATACTCAGTACTGGAATTGTCCAGTTGTCCTGAGAACCCTGTGCTATTGTCAACAATAAAAAACACAAACCCTGCAGAAGTGAGTACATTAATATTCACAGTATAACAGTTCACAAACAGTTCATGTGCCAAAAGAGTACTTCTCAATAACTACTTTTGTATGGCAGTTAATTACATGAGTAGAAAATAAACTACATAGTCACATAAATGTTGTGTAAGCATTTGTAGGGGTGAGTTAAACTCTACACTGATAGCTCTGTACTGGAAATGGCAACAGTCAGGTCTGAGTACAACATGTACATCACTGTCTACACCTTTAGCTTCAGATATAAGAAGTATACCAACCTTCTGACTTACACAACAATGTCCACAGCAAACAAGCATGGGCCCCACTCTGGAAATCTGAAAGGTAAACACGTACATACCATAGCAATTTATAGCATTGGGTTGCTATAACAGTGAGTACTGCAATTACCACACAGCAGGCTGTATGCATTTACCAAACGCTGGGCACCAATTGGTGCAGAGGGCATCACATGCACGTGCGGAGATACCTATAAAAGCAGACTGTACTTGCTATCCCCACATGCAATCATTACATTGCACATGTCAGAGACTATAGAACTCCTGGGGAGTAGTGACAAAAAATATTACTTAATAAAGAAATATTTAATTAAGTAAAAAATATATATACTTAATTACTAACTAAAAATATTAATTAAGAAAAAAAATACTTAATTAATAACCAAAAATAAAGCTTAATTAAAAAACCTTACTTAATTAAAAAAAAAAAAAAAAAAAAAAAAAAAAGTTGTCAAAGCATACACAGACCGACCTGAAAGTGACAAACAGGTATGTAACAGATATGTAGTTACCGGCAAGTAGCAGATGTTTATGAATAGTACTGTACATACTCTGAAACATGCATATGTGGCAGCAGTAGGCATGTATGCACTGATGCCATGCATAACTACTGCCATGGACAAATTAGTGTGTAGCTGTGTGCAGTGGGACATAACTGTGACATATGTAGCTCAGCATTATATGTCAAACATGTGATCATGTTATCTATGTTCTGTACAGTAATGCATATAATGGCAGTTTGGGGGAGTAGTGCAAACACCTATATAAACTTGGATGTGACAGAGTAAGACATGCATGATAGTCACATAATGTGTAGCTTAGTATTGGCAACTGCTGTACCAGGCTAGTATAGTAATGTAGCATTTGCAGCTATATATACTCCCTGTACTATTACTGTATGCACACCTGTGACAACTGTCCATGTTGTAGCAAGGCCCAACAGGTCATCTGGGAGGTGTACGGACTTACAACAGTGTGGAACTTGTGTGTGTATGGCACACACATATGGAGAGATATTCATGTGTCCAATATATTAGCATCTTACCATGTGCATAGAGCAAGGGACATACTGCAACTGTTTATGAAGGGTGGACATTTATATGTTGGTGCAGGTTGTTATGTGCATATTTATATGTAGGTTGTAGTGTGTGGCAAACAAGACAGCATACAGTGCTGGCATATGACATGTACTGTTTAAACGCTGTGGGTATGATTTGTTAGGTTTATAGTCTTCCAGACAGGGGGTCCTGCTAAAGATACATGGGCTGAGAATACCTTCCATGCATTCTGCACAAGACTGTGCAATATCATTACATAACTGTATCCCTCTCAACCTTTGCATAAGTGATATTCCCACCATGAATGGTGGACTGTATATGTGCCTATATGTATATCTATATGTACACCAATGGATGTTCATATGTACACTCAAGCTCAATGTTGTAAATGTATTGCCATCCCTTTTGTTAAAAACCCTGCACCTATTAACTACCACATAGGTGGTAGTCTACTCAACACCAAAAGTGTGATAAGAGACTAAGGGACACAGGTGGATAGTAGTGTCCCTTTTGAAAATCACAGTGGCACACTAGTCATGTAAACTGTGTACAGTCCACATGTCATCAGAAACGGTGTGTCATCCATGGAAAAAGAGGTCAGTGTTCCACTCTACTCATCAGTCATAACACCCATCATGGAGTACAATGGCCCTGTTGGTATGTACCTCAGAAGACATCTACAGCAACTGTAGACGCCAGACACATACCTCACAAAGAGTATTACCAGACTCAAACAGATACCCTATGCAGACTGTTTTACAAAACCACAGCTACACTGTGTCGCATACCGCCTACCCAGAGGCAACCTCTGCCTAACATACAAAACTATGCCAAACCCACAGGTGCTGGACATGCTCCATATAAACAGATTAAAATCCATGCAGCGACACACTGTACTGATCTAAACCTTGTAATTTCAAAAAGCAGAACATGCTGGAATGGTACATTATCATCTCAGACACATACCATACTCTGGAACTAACTACCTATCAATAGCAAATGAAGGTCCTCATTAGCAGTTGTCATGAATAATCATGATGATTGGATGTGAGATAGGAAACACAACCCGGGAATTACCTCTGTGGCTCTAAATGACAGGGGCACATGAACCTAAATTACATGGGTGTTGAAGGGCAGGGTACCATATGGCTAGGCTTCCATAGGCCCTACGGATAATAGCCTATTAGCTACCTAGGACCCGATACACACAAGCATGTACTTGTTGCATTACTTGCTATGTGAGTTTGACTGAGTGTGATGGTGAATGTGTAGGTGAATGTGTCACAGTTGTGTATATGTGTGATAGCCTAGTGGGAAACTGTTTATATCATGGTATGTAGTGTTGTAGCTCTGATCCCAGCAAAATATATGTATGCTATTGCTAGGCATGAAAAGCAGTATGGCGTATGGTGTGACGTAGTCCCATGGTGTTGACTGGAGTGTGCCATTGTAGGCTAAAGCAGTACATGTATGCTTATTGATTGTTAACACTAGTAAATACAAATCCCGTATGAACTGTAGTACTACCTGAAGCTGTAGGCCTAAACAGCACAGTATGGTGTATATCCACATTGCTTGGAAACACTGTTTTGTTTGTTACCTGTAGTCCTCACACATTGCATTCCTCAGGCATGAGGTTTTGTAGGTGCTGACACACAGTACTGTATGGTACACAGGTAAAACTCATCTGGGTTGCCATACCTTTGTGTCTTGTAGGTATGTCTGATGTGTGTGTGGGTATGCCTGTAACATGGCCTCGGTGGTATGTGTGTCACAGGATATAACTGCATATCTAGCAACATGTATAGTGTAGTACAGCAGTATCCCACCTATAGTGATGAATGTGCACATATGTTACTGAGGGGGTTTGCTATCAAGTAGCGTGGTGTACTGGTAGTACTGTAACTGTACTTTACATTCATTTCAATGGATGAAAAATGTCTGTATGCATTAGCTTCATATACACCTCCTGTGGCTAGGTGGTGTCTTGTGTCACATACAGTGTGCCATGTACTGTTGTATAGTCTTACATACTGGTTTCACTTTGTTGCTGTGCAGAATATGGTTTGGTATATAGTATGTGCCAGGCACTGTCAGGCAGTTGTGGGCTGAGCAGTGATATGTGGTATTAAAAGTGTGTATCTACTGACAGCCAATAGGTTGCTATATATGGCATTTCATTGATGTCTGTACTTTAGAATGTTGTGTGCCACATGACTTGCTCACAATTACTGTTTTATTGTCTTCCAGGGACATGTCTTAGAATAGAAAATCTGTGTATTCCCCTGAGGAGAAGGAAGTCATCCTAGATGCCCTGATACAACATCACAACCTGCTGTTCTCCAGAACCAGCCAGGACCAGCATGGGCGCACTGCACTGTGGCAGGATGTTGTCCGTTGGGTGAATGATGTAGGCATGCATAACTGTACTTATGAGCAGGTACGCCATCACTGCAGTGATTTAATCAGACATGTCCGGCAGCATGCCTCCGATGTCCACAGACAACAGCTTGCCACAGGTGGTGGTGCAGCAACACATCCACCACTCACCAGAGTGGAAGAGCTGCTCCTCAGTGTGGTGGCTCCTGGCCAACCAGTACAACAGACATGTGTCATCATGGAGGCCGGAGTCACCCAGCACGTCGACTCAGAGCGTGCAGGTAACATGGCGTATCTGTAGACTACTGTTAGCTCGATTGTTAGAACATGCTTTTATCAGATGTGTATTGTGTATTCAGAAGATGTGGAGCCTGGTGTCATGCAATACTGATAATTTAGAACATAATCTGTATGCCTGTGACTGTCACCTCTTGTACTACTGTAAAATTGCAAACACACAGCAGCAATGTCATAGTTGTTGACACTGACAAAGTGTCTCATATCCTTGTCGTTCCCTCTGGTGTGATAGCAGGACAGCAGACCCATGCTGGTGAGTGTTCTACATTTAATATAGCATATAACATGTGCATGTCATAGGAGAGTTGTAGGCCATATACACATATAAAACACCTACACATAATGCATGCTCTGCATGTTCTCTGTGGGACTATGCACATCCCAGTAACATGAGTAGCTGCCTCAAACATATGCAATACACAGAGCATCTTAACCAATTGTGGTACACTGTAGTGGACATTGTATAGGGGGAGTCAATACACATACACACAACATACACCACTTTGTCATATGCAGTAAGTGTTACTATGATACACATGGCATATGTAGACACCTGCTGTAAGGTCATAGACCAGTATCCCAAATGTCATCAACACAGCAGACATACTATGCCTGAGGGGTAGAGGCCTATCATGGGGTGGTGTGACATGCTTCAACACACAACACATTCATGTTAGGCAATGCTCCCTATTGAACACCTTACATACACATGTAACAACTGGCTGTGAAATGGTTAATGTAGCCAAAGTGGTGCAGGTCAGGTACAGCAAGATAGTTGCCAGTGTGGCATACATTAGTGGCTTTGAGTGACCACATGATGCTGCCTGATGATGGCTCATGGTACTACACTACATCCAGTTACAGTAACTAAAGTACTACACATAGCATTCATTGCTATACACCTGACAGTTGTGTGCATCTGGCCATGGTATGTATACCTATGAGTGATGGTGCACAGGACATTGGAAAGCATGTCAGACTTGAACAGAAATGTTGTGTCCATGTACACATTGTGTTCCAGGGTGAGGCCAATCATTGAACAACACACATGCATCAAAGACATGTATACTGTTATCAACAAGGACTCTCTACACTTGCACTGCATGCTGTTGAGCAACACACATCCTGCATGCTGACACGTGTGATAGGACTCTTTGGCTTGTGATACTGTACTCCACAATCCACCACTAATGAGTATGTTCCGTATTGTTGTTGGTGTGTGTGTGTGTGTGTGTGTGTGTGTGTGTGTGTGTGTGTGTGTGTGTGTGTGTGTGTGTGTGTGTGTGTGTGTGTGTCAACTTGACTGAGTAGTGTATTTGTGTGCATGTGTGCATATGTGCATGTGTGCATGTATGCATGTGTGCATGTGTTCAGGTGTTCATGTGTTCATGTGTGCATGCATGCATGTGTGCATGTGTTTATGTGTTCATGTGTGCATGTGTGCATGTGTGCATGTGTGCATGTGTTTATGTGTGCTAACATCCTGTACAGATGGTAAAGTGTGTTTCCTGTCTCCCTCTCACAGGTGCTGAGATATTGTTGGATGAGTGCAACAGGGAACCTGAAGTCACTGCCACAAATAGTGGACATGATGATACATGTGTTGTGGCACAGGCAGGTTTGACAGGGTCTGTCGTTGGTCCGCCAATCGACAGTACACAGCTTTCCACCCCATCTATGCGCACATTCATGCTGCCAATAAATCCCTCAACACCAATGGCCTTAGCTGAGGAACAGGGTACAGTAGGCATTGACCAGGATAGTGTGGTATCTTTGGCACATGCCACCCCACACAGCAGCCATAACCAGACACCTGCAATGGTACCACATAGGCATATGTCCAGGGGTTCTTGTGGGAGCACTGCTGGTTGTAATGCCTCTGGCAGACATGCCCCCATAGGTCTCACAACCTCAGATATGTTCCGGGCTGTAATGCAGGCACAGGCACGTATGGAACGGTACACCAGGCAGGGACTAAGGGCACAGAGGGCTCATAACACTGCTATCAATGACAGTATCCGTGACCTTGCCGGTGCCATCCATAATTACACCGAGGTCATTGATAGACATTGGGGGGAGACACTAGATGTCCTCTTCAATGTAATGTCCATGCACCAGGACAGTGCAGGATAGCTGAGACATCGACGTGGATGTATGCCAGCAACATCATCAGCTGGCAGTCATCGTGGATGACACACAAGTCCCAGCTGCTCCCGTAGTGGCAGTACCAGCCCCATCAATGTTGGGGCTGGGCTGTCAATAGACCGTCCTAGACGACCACTTGCACGTGGCTCTGGCCAGTCCCAGCAGGGACATGGGTCCAGTCGAGATCCCTCTGCCTCTGACGATAGTACCCAGTCTGGCTTAGTACCCGATACTGTCCGTGGCACCCCTGCAAGGCACAGGTACTGTGTCCATGGCCAGAGACAGTGATCTGTACAGCCTAGCAGGTGCAGTCTGTGGCTGTCCCACAACCTCCCATATTTGGCAGCCACAAGGTGGAACTGTGCGCATGCAGACACACACACACACATAAACCAAACACCTAGGGCTAACACATACACACACACATTACATCAACACTGACCCATACTGTACTGTTGTCCCTCACACACACACACACACACACACACACACACACACACACACACACACACACACACACACACACACACACATGTCGATTGGATGGGTCATTGTCGGGCTCTGGCAAACCAATAACACACCCTGTGCATATGATGAAACTGTGCCACCTCCTGTCATCTGTGACATTGATGCAGGAACAGGCTAACATGGTGCTGATGCACAGGGTGACCTAATAGCAGTGTAGCAATGTTAGCATGTTGTCAACAGTAAAGTGTAATGATATCCTTGTAGGTATATCTGAGCAGGCATGATGCATTAAAGCTATGATTATCAATGTAGTATTGTTTACATCAGTGTTAATTCCAAAAATGTATTGTCTGCCCATGTGCCACTTGGCTGATGTGTGTGGTACTGGCAGCATGTGTTGGTGAGTGGATGGTATGTGTGTGATGTGTGCAGTACAGATTTGCAGGTGTACATTTGTGAACATGGTGGAGGTGCACGGTCGGCATTACGTGCATGGTGGACACATGGGAAGGGTGACATGCCCTGTATTACACAGTGTTAACACTTCATATTTCCTATTGGTGGCCAGTATGCATTTTACTACACATATGTTACAACTTGGGTACACATGTGTGCATGACATGGTTTGACAGTATGCTGTGGGTGATACTGTTAATATCGGTCATTGGTTTGCATTCTGGTAGTATACATAACCTCAACAGCCTGATTTTAACCAATCGTTAGATGATGTCTTGACAACTGACACACAGATGTTGAATACACAGTAGCATTTGAATCCTTCCGGTACTATACTATACCAGTAACCAGTGGTATTGACCGCCACACATTCCTGTGACCACTCCTGTTTGGCATGTAGCCATCCTAGGTACAAGCAAACACACTAGGGATATGTCCATCCACATCTGATAATGCATACAGTGGCCTACAATGCATTCTCCAGATGAGACACTTATCCTCCACAAGGGTATCATACAGACAGATACCTGTTGACCAACCCATGCTGTGAAGCTATAAGCCAACTATTGCATAGTCATCCACATTTACTATACATAGTATCCTGGCAGTACCACATTGGTAGTAGTCCACAACATGTAGCAGGGGTACCGATGTGTACATACAGCCACATGTGATGTCATCTGTCCTTTGGTATTCTCATTTCCAAAGGTATGCTGATGTCCCTCAGTGTATCACATAAGCAATAAGGGGTCTGTATGCATATCCACGGAGTTGTTGTACACTTATAATGAATGCCCATTATTGACAGACTGTGTTGTGTTTGAACATGTCTGAAATATACCCCAGGCATGAACCCTCACTCACACTATTCTATAGAAACTGTCATGGGTGTGTGTGACACAGATGACCTAGGCCACAGACTACTATAGTGGCTGGCCTTGTCACATACATACATATGTGACCTAAGGTCTGAGAAGCAGCAGCACAAACTGTCAATGGTAACAGATGTATTTGTGTAGAAAGCAGGCTTCACACCTATGAACTAAGTGAGGTCACATGCACATATATGTCTTTGCCACACAGTTACCAATTGAAGTCACATATACATATATGTATTTGCCACACAGATACCTGAAGTGTGCAATGCACATAATGTTGTTTTACTGATATGTCATACAGTAGTAAAAGCAAAACCCACAACACATTGATCAACAGTGTCACACACACTCAGCAGTTGCAGGAACCAAACCCCTATCTAACAATGTTATGATACTAGAGAGATACACATTAACATGACACACTATATGCTTTACTGGGAGTTTTTATTTCCACTGCTGTATATGTGGGATACTGACATCATCAGACTTGCCAAAGAAGAATTTACCTCTTTTAATGTGTTTTCCTAGTCTCCAAAAAGGGTACTCCTCTCAAAGGAAATCAGACACATACACCCCACACCACACACACACTCAGCAATTGCAGGATTCAACCCCCTACCTAACTATGTTATGATACTAGAGAGATACACATTAACTCGACGTGATATATGCTTTACTGGGAGTTTTCATTTTCACTGCTGTATTTGTGGGATACTGACATCATCAGACTTGCCAAAGAGGAATTTACCTCTTTTAATGTGTTTTCCCAGTCTCCAAAAAGGGAACTCCTCTCAAAGGAAATCACACACACACTCAGCAATCAAACCCCTACCTAACTATGTTATGATACTAGAGAGATACGCATTAACACGATGCGTTATATGCTTTAGTGGGATTTTTCCACTGCTGTATTTGTGGGATACTGACATCATTAGACTTGCCAAAGAGGAATTTACCTCTTTTAATGTGTTTTCCCAGTCTCCAAAAAGGCACTACTTTCAAAGGAAATCACACACACACACACTCAGCAATTGCAGGATTCAAACCCCTACCTAACTATGTTATGATACGAAAGCGATATGTACTAATACGGCACGCTATATGCTTTAGTGGAAGTGTTTGTTTCCACTGCTGTATTTGTGGGATACTGACATCATCAGACTTGCCAAAGAGGAATTTATCTCTTTTAATGTGTTTTCCCAGTCTCCAAAAAGGCACTCCTCTCAAAGAAAATCACACACACAGCAATTGTAGGATTCAAACCCCTGCCAAACTATGTTATGATACTAGAGAAATACGCATTAACACGATGCGCTATATACTTCAGTGGGAGCTTTTATTTCCATTGCTGTATTTGTGGGATACTGACATCATCAGACTTGCCAAAGAGGACTTTACCTCTTTTAATGTGTTTTCCCAGTCTCCAAAAAGGGCACTCCTCTCAAAGGAAATCACACACACAGAGCAATTGCAGGATTCAAACCCCTATATAACTATGCTAGGATATTAGAGAGATACGCATTAACATGACGTGCTATATGCTCTAGTGGGAGTTTTTATTTTCACTGCTGTATTTGTGGGATACTGACATCATCAGACTTGCCAAAGAGGAATTTAACTCTTTTAATGTGTTTTCCCAGTCTCCAAAAAGGACACTCCTCTCAAAGGAAATCACACACACACATACTCAGCAATTGCAGGATTCAAACGCCTACCTAACTATGTTATGATATTAGAGAGATACATCATCAGACTTGCCAAAGAGGAATTTACCTCTTTTAATGTGTTTTCCCAGTCTCCAAAAAGGGCACTCCTCTCAAAGGAAATCACACACACACATACACCCTCCCTCCACACACACACACACACACACACACACACACACACACACACACACACACACACACACACACACACACACACACACCCCTACCTAACTATGTTATGATACTAGAGAGATATGCATTAACACAATGCGCTATATGCTTTACTGAGCAGCTTCTTTTCTCCTGCTATATTTGTAGGATGCTGACATCATCAGACTGGACATGGTAATGTGTGTGCACTTTGTTTTATGCAATCCCAGGAATGAACCATGTGGGTCAGCAGGTGATAACAGCTTGAACAGGACTCCACACTTCTTAGCTTGTGTGATCTATCTGTGGACAAATTGCCATTCCTTCATATGACAATACATATTTATGCACAGATTGTTGATTTTGTGGATACGCCGTGTCTGGGATGTTGATAAAGGGCTATTCAAAGGCTATATGGGACGTGTTTAGCTCCTTTCAGTGATGTATGTCCTGGATGGCTGCCTTGCAAACAGTCTAGCTGGTTTGGGAACCATGATCTGCCCATGAACATACCAAAGTTGGTAGGGTTGTGTGTTTGTCAGCTTCCAATAGCTCTGTTTATAACTTCAATCATGATGGACTCCATGGCCTTGCAGATCAGACTTCATAGGCTTATAGGACTATAGTTCCCATGGTCTGTTGTGCACCAACACTTGTGGGGTGTGCCATATGTTGCTGTAACACATTCAACAGTTTCAGATCCTGTAGAGAGGGTGAGGCTCAACAAACTGTTCAGGTGCAGGGTCTGTTTGTTCTGCAGTTCACTTATGACACATATAGGGAAACAATGTAATCCAATTGATGCCATGTTTTCAGCTTTGGAAGGAGCTGTTTACCCATTCTACATGTGATATCTCCTGGTATGATGATAGGGCCTTTTGTCAGTAGGAGGTGGGTATGTATGTATGGGCCTGTCTGACAGGATGTCGGCATTGTCAGTCAGGTACAGTTGGCCCTGACTCAGGACATATATGAGTGTACATTGCTATTTATGACATAGCTGAAGGAAGTGTCATGGTTCTGTCTGGACTCCTTCGCAGATAATCTTTCCAAAACACCGACAGACCTGAGCACTAAACCCCTGTTATACTCCTTTACACACTTAACACCCTACTGATCCTTTGTGACCAGTCAACAGAGTATTTCATCATAATATCCTGGCATGTCCAAAAGTCGGTTTTGTGTGTACTCTCCAGTCCAGCTGGTGAATATTGGAATTTTGACGCAATGTTACAACTGCCTTATGTACACAGACAACCCTCTCCTCCTCCCAACAAACTCAGATATATGTGAGAGATGCAACTATGTAGACAAACAGGAGGCTGAGCTCTCTTGACCCATGACTGGCACAGTCTATCAGGTGGTGAAGGTAACCACACACACCACAAATCCAGTCTCACATAGACCTATAGCGACAGCAAACAAAATACATTACCACACAAAAACATACTCCGAGGATCTAAATAAAATCTGCCTAAGCAGCAGAGACCTCCAAAGCAGACACCCAAATAACTGCTACCCCACAACAATACCCACATATCACATAGTTCATAAAGTCAGTGTGCCACACAGTCACTGCCCTTAGGGCTAAACAACACACCTAATACGCTTGTAATAGGTGACTCATTGTCAAACACACTGACGTCCCACTCACCAGGCTGAACAAGGAGAAGGTCACTTTGTCTGTCGGGTGCCAGGATCCGCCACATAACACATGCACTCAGCTCACTCCAAAGCAAGTACAAATATAGCTCCATCATTGTCCATGCTGGTGTGAATGACCTCAGACATTCCTCCCTGGACTACATGACAAGAGACATAGAGGAGCTCTCTGATCATGTAGCCCAGGCCAGTATGACCCTGACCTTGCGTAGCATCTTACCCTGGCCAAGAATAATGTCACAGTATACAGACAAACTTATCAATTTTAACAATTGGCTAACATATTGGTGTCATTCAAAGGGGATCCAGTGCCTGTCAGCCTGGGATGACATGCTCGACATGCCATGTAGCTTTGCTATGGATGGCTTGCACCTGTCACCCCTGGACTTTCAAATACTGGCTAAGGCTCTTGCCACCCCCATAGTGCTTTTTTCAAGCAAGGCTCAAAAGACAAACCCACCTCCATAGACGATACAAGGTAAAAGAAACTAAGGGTAATGCTGCTCAACACCAGATGTCTAACCCTCAAAATGCATGCACTCAGGACTCTCCTCAGTATGGATAATGTTGATATCTGTGCAGTAACAGACACCTGGTTCAGGCTCCAAAAAGCACTACCAGGTTACACTTCATACCATGCTTTTCGGCCACAAGACTCGGACCGACCAACAAAAACAGGGGGAGTATCCATATACATCACAGATACACACACCTCCAGGTTAGTAGCACTGCACGAAGCATCAGAGACCATACATGTGCAACTAACAGTGGGCAAAACTGCCTTTCAGTTTGTAGCCTGCTACAGACCACCATCCCAAACTCAGGAACCCCACTCGGCTTTCCTGGGAACACTGGAGAATATGAAGGTCTCTCCAAACACCATTATATTGGGTGACTTCAACTACCCAAACATTGACTGGGAATACTACTCAAGCCCCAACACCCTCGCCCAATGGTTGCTAGAATTTATAAACTCAAATGCTATGGCACAACTGGTCACCACACCCACAAGAGGGGAAAACATATTGGACCTGATCATCACCAACATGGGGACTCTATGTTCCACACCAGAGGTATACCCCTCATTGGTAAGGTCAGACCATACATTTATCTCACTGGGCATCCATATCCCATCCCCACCACCATCCTAGGTAAACTCAGTGAAAAACTTCTCAAAAGCAAAGTCACACTTCTCTAAACCGAGGTGGTATCCTTCAAAGACCCTGGGACAGTGGTAAATACAGCTCAGACTGCTGAATCCTGTACAAACGCATTCTATGGACACCTACTGGAATGCATGGATTGTGCTATCCCAAATAACAACAAGACTCACTCTTCCAAAGGCAGGGGACCTGTCTGGTGGACCCCAGCCATAAATAAGCTATACAATGAAAGGAGGAGGCTACTACATGATAGAACACAATCCCAAAAAGGGAAGGCATCTCTGATCAGTACTATCAAGAAGCTACGATCACTTATGAATTCATCTAAGGCCCGCTTCTAAAGGAAAATTGCACCAGACACTAAGGACAATCACAAGGCCTTCTTTAGTTATGTCAGGAACCTGGGTGGAAACTCCCAGATATGCTGTGAGTTACTGCATAATGACAAAACATACACTGAACCCACAGACATTGCCAACATCCTGGCAAACAGGTTCAGTGCAAATGTCTCCCCCACCCCCCCTAAAGAGCAAATGTCCATCCCAACAGAGTGTAGCCTCCCTAACATCACAGATGAACAGATGAGTGCTGCCCTCTCCAAAGCAGACAACAACGCATCAATGGGACCGGACGGTGTCCCGGCCTGCGTCTTACATGAGCTTCATGATGAACGTAACCCTCCATTAAGTCACTGTTCAATATCAGACTTACTACAGGATGTGTACCCAAGGAATGGCATACAGCAACAGTGGTCCCGCTCCACAAAGGTGGTGCCACAATGGACCCCAGACACTATCGCCCTATAAGCCTAACTAGCCTGGTCTGCAAGGCTATGGAACGTATCATCATGGAACTCATACACAAAGACATCGGGAACCTACAGACACTGGATTCTACCCAATTCGGCTTTGTTGAGGGCAGATCTTGCCTCTTGAACCTGGTCAACTTCTTTAAACAGTTACCAGGTCCATAGACGTAGGGAAGGTAGTCCACACAGCCTACCTGGACCTCGCAAAACCCTTCAACACAATACCCCACTCGGGCATTATACATAAACTCACCAGCTTCGATATCGACACATATGTCACAAGATGGATTGCTAACTGGATCAAGGATAGCACCCACATGGTCAGAATTGCAGGTGCCATGTCTGACTCTACACCAGTTACATGTGGCATCTCACAAGGCTCAGTCCTGGGACCTCTCTTGTTCAGTATATATTTCAATGACGTACATGCTAACACAGGAGGAATATGGCTGACCATGTTTGCAGATGACTGCAAACTGGGTGCCATAATCGACTCTCCAGCTGGCACAAGCATCCTCCAAAATGGTCTCACAGAGATGGATAACTGGTGCCAGAGCCATGGTCTACAGCTAAATGCCATTAGATGCATAGTCATCCCCTTTGGGAATAGCAACGTGCCCACACATTACCACATAGGTGGTAATCCATTAAGTATGGTAGGAGTTATTAGGGATTTGGGGACACGAGTAGTTAGTAATCTCGACTTTGACAATCACGTTGCCAAAGTGGTTAGACAGACCTTCTATATAGCCCATCTTATCCCAAAAGGTTTCACATCTAGATCAAGTGTGTTCATTGTGCCCCTATACTTATCAGGCCCATGATTGGATACAATGCCTCATTTGGGATGTACCTTACCCAACACCTGCAGCAACTGTAATGGCCACAAAAGTACCTCACCAAGTAGATCTAGGGACTCACACAGATGCCCTGTGCAGTTCAGCTAAAGTAACTCCAGCTCTACTCAGTCGCTTACCGCCTACTCGGATGCGATCTGTGCCTGTTGTTTAAAGCCATGTCCAACCCAGAATTAATGGACATGCTCCACCTCAGGATATCCGAATTCCTTAGAGCTACATGCTCCAGGGATGGAAACCTCAGCACAGATATTAATAGGACATGCTGGAGGGACAGATTCTTATCCCAGGGGCTCCCCTCACTCTGGAATGAGATCCCAGTCTAGCATAAGCAGAGCCCCCCATTGACCACCTACAGGAGACATCTTGACGAATGGATGGGTGATCGTATGTTTACCCCTGGGATCTCTTCTGGGTCCCTGCTAGACAGAGGCACAATAAACTAAACGTAAAAGGGCTATCTTGTGTGACCTACTATTCACAGGCACAGTCTACTAATCTAACAGGGTTACAAAAGCCAAACACACTCTGGCTAGGCTTATAAATGCCCTAGGGCAGATAGCCTAGTATCAACCTATGAACCTATGATAATGTTTGGGATGCACATTGTTTATTGATGATACTGATTGCAGGTTTTTTATCTTCTTTGCTTTCCCACTTTCTATGAACAACCTAAGTATCTGCAGACCATATTTGATTATGACAGGGTTCCACTATATTATATATGTGTCTGTTGTCATTTAACTGTGTGCACAAGGTGGATTGGTGAATAGTGAGAGGTTCCTGGGTTAACACATGCAACTGCTGGATATGTGTGGCCCACTGCTGTACTCAGACATGGCCTAAGTGTGTGAGCGTGCCCAGTTTGGCCTTTCAGTGTTATGTTGCCTGACATTTGTCTCATTTATTCAAGTGTGTGAGCATGCCCAGTGTGACCTTTCGGTATGTTGCTGTCTGAGGTCCACTACATTTGTTGATGTGTGTGAACATGACCAATATTAACATTTATACTATATGTGTGTTGAAAATCAGGTTCTATTCTTACTGCAGGGCTCACCTTTGTGTCATAACTCGACAGGGATTATGCTGTGCCTGCAGGGTTTCCATGAGATACTTTGCATTGACTTATCAACATTTCTTCATACAGGCTGACCACTGAAATACTGTCATGGTTTAATGGTTCAGTACTATGACTATAGTATACATTATCCTGGGTTCAAGGCCTGTCACTGCTTTATATTTTCACACTGAGCAGACCAGACTGCTTAAGGGCCAGTAGAGCAAATATGAGCATTTTGGCTTTTGTTCAGCTATGCCCAGCTTAGACCAAGCTTGTCCAACATTGCTCAATGTTAACCAACATTGCTGAACGTTGCCCAATATTGCTCAGCATTGACCACAGTTGTGCTAGTTAGTGTGTGCAATTTTGTTTACATATACTAAATGGTGGTAAAAGCTGTTTAGCACTGCTTTATATTGCTTAACACATGGCAATCATGTCTCAGGTGGTGCTGCAGGTCTGCCTAGGTTGGATGCACATACTACACTCCCTATACATGTTTGAAAACAGGTAGTGTCAAGTTAGGCATTAAGTTTACTATATGTGCGTGTCAGAGAGAGGTATCATTTCCAGGGTTCCTACTGAGCCAGTGTATATGCTATGCGTTGCCTCTTTGCCAAGGCCAAAGCATACTGGGCATGCCTCCTTCTGCCTACTGGGGCAGGCTCAGGTTGTTCCTCATCTGAGTCATGCTCTGCCTGTGATGGCCTTGGTAATGATGGGGGGCTGTTTGGCCCGGGCCTATGCTGCTCCTGCTGCAGCTGTTTTCACAGGATCATATTATGTAGCATAGCACATACCATGACAATTTGGGTACATGTAGTTGGTGAGTACTGCAAGACTCCACCAGATGTGTCCAGGCACAGGAACCGTGACTTGAGCAGCCCAAACACACTCTCAATTGCATTTCGTGTTTGTGCATGTGCCTCATTATGGCGTTCCTGTTCAGGTGTGTGTGCATTTCTGATGGGTGTCATCAGCCATGGCTCCAGTGCATAGCCAACATCCCCCACTAGGTGACCATGAGGGATGTCCCCATTGGCAAATGTCTGGTACAGCTGTGTCAGATGCCAGATATGGGAATCATGGTAGCTTCCAGGGCAGCCAGCACACACATTCAGTATTATGCCCTGGGCATCACACACAACTTGGCAGTTGAAGGAGGAGAAGCCCTTGCAATTAAAGTAGACACTACCCCACTCACCAGCAGGTTCTTTGATGCGTATTTGTGTGCAGTCTATTGCACCCACTACCTCAGGGTATTCCGCTATTTGCTGGAAGAGACACATATTGCTGGCCAATACCTCACGGGAATTGGGGAAATATACATGATCACTGACATGTGCTGACATGGCATCCAGGAACTGGTGCAGTACCCTGGATGCTGATGCCTGTGATATCCCCATCATATCACCAGTTGGTCTCTGGAAGGTACCTGTTGCTAATATTCTTAGGCCAACACATACCTTGGTTTCCACTGGGATGGGTTCCCCTCTGTTGGTTCTGTGTGTGAGGTGTGGCCTGCACAGCTCAACAATTTGCTGCATGAGGTCTCTGTCCACTCTATAGCGCTCCACTATCTCCAGCTCATGTAGCCCCTGATAGGTTACCCTGGGCCTGTACATTCTTCTCCATCTCTTCAATGTGGGTTGTCCAGCAGCATTTGCATTGTCACCACCCTCAGCATGTTGCATATGTTGCCTTATAACAGCAATGGCAGCCCCTAATATTTCTTTGTCTCAGTAAAGCTTTTTCAGTTTTCACTTCTATTAGCTTACTGCAGTGTTGTAGTGTCTCTGAGAGAAACATAGTGGAATGTTGTTTGCAGAGTTTTAAGTGCTGGGCTGGGCTGGACTAGTGTACTGCCTGTGTAATTGACTGATTCTGATTATTTTCACCTGCTAGCTCTGCTAGTACTCCCTGGTTAACCTCATACTATTTGTTGTGCTTCCTTTTCCCTTTCTGTTTCCTCAGGGGGGCAGCGCCATGCACACAAGCGCAAACACGCTCACACCAGCTCACACACGAGCACACATGTTTACATGGACTAAAACCTGCTTATTCTTGCTAAAACGCGTGCACACAGACGCAAACGTGCTTACACAACTTTAAACAACCTTAGATATGCTTACTCCGGCTTAAACGTGCACACATAGGTGCACACACGCGCACACAGTCTTACTCGGATGTACGGGTGCACACCCACATGCAAACACGTTGCAAGCACTTCTACAAGAAACTTTAGTTTTATCCACGGCATACACTTTCAATTTCTTGCCTTTAGCTAGGGTACCTGTTGACACACCTCTTCCAGTGATAAGTAACTGACAGCAAACACATGCCACTCTGCTCCAATGAGCTTCACTTCTTTCATACATACCCCCCTCGTGATGTCAGCTATCTTCTACTCTGATACTCCCCTTATCCTACTCCTGCACTCCATTGACTGTGCTCATTTGCTATGTTAACTTGGGATTCACTATCTTTCCCTCATTTGCATAGGATTGCCTACTAATGCTTGGTTACATCTCTTAGACTGAGCTTCCCCTCTTAGCAACCTCTACTCGGTAGCCATGTTGTCTTTGACCTGCCATTCCCTTGCATTTTAAATTAAGAATTACAATAAGATCCACATTTGTGGATTTTAATTATTGGTTTTCTGTTTTTTAGAGCACAGCGCGTTTGCGCGGTGCTGCATTATGCTTAAACTTCGGAGATCAGGATAAAAAAAAAATATTTTATTTTTATTTTGCATCTGTGAACATTGCCAATGGCCGTATTTTTGGCCACTGGCATGCTTCCTCAACTGGATGCATCCTTTTTTTGGAGCTGTCATGTCTCCATTTTGCTATTTGCAGAACGGTACTCAGTTGTCCACGGAGTACATTTCTGCAAACAACACTACTCTTACTCGGACAGGTTCGGGTTTCCTGGATCGCGAATTTACCTCATTTGCATAGCTTTCACCTGCAATTGAGGTAATTTGCATATCCTAGCCCTGTCCGTGTAAGAGTCGTTTTAGGAGCTCTGTTGCACGCCCCTACCGGCTGTTCCTGGATCGCTCGGCGGACATGTTGGCTGCATGGAGTCTTACTCTACTCTTAGACTCCATGCAAGCGTTTGTGAATCCAGCCTAATGTGTCTGTTCCTTTACTTTGCTGTGTTTTTTATTAAACTAAATCACAGATACTTCTGGCAGAAAACTGATAACTATTTTAGTGAACTCACTCAACTTAGCTAAATTTTAGGCACATTACCATTGTCCCAGCCTATAAAAAGTAGACTAATAATATATATTTTGATACCATCTTACACATTGCTCCATTATTTGATTTATACAAACTTTTGTAGATTATCGAACCTTCGGGAACTCTGTTTATGAGAAATATATTAAAGGTGGCTATATTCTTTGTTATCAAGTAGAAATAAAAGACATTTTATGCATCCATTTGAGTGTCACCCTGTCTGATTTTATTTTATTTTATTTTTGTATGTGAGCTTTTTATGTTTGCAGTAGTATCAGTTGCATGCATTCACATAAATGAAGCAAACACTTTTTAAACAGATTTATTTTTCCTCCCCTGCCATTGCCATGTGTTTATATACATTTTTATTCATCGCTGACAGTTAGAAATCTTTGTCACTGCAGAACTTCACAACTTAATGACCAAATGTCTACCACGTATGCATAACCACTACATAATATCAAAGTAATGATTTTTCTCAGTGATCATTGTTTGTTTGCAATACTGCTGTACTAAATTCCCACTGCCAACTAACAGATTTACAATATTCATTAATACCCATCATAACATACAGATGATATTGGTCAAAGCAATATTACCTTAATTTAACTCAATACTTTTATCAGTTTGTAAGTGTCTCTTAGTAATGTATAATTGTTTTTGATATTATTTCCTTACTTTAAAAAGTCTGCAGTTTCCTAAGACATTTCCCACCTAATTCAAATAGTGACAAGTAAATATGGCAATATTTAACTTTCTGTGCAAATGTAGGTCTATTTACATGTTGTGTATGCAAATTAGGGTATTGTACATTCATCTCAATATTTATCACATTAATATGTGAACATGTACAGCTACTTTTGGGCATAAAACAGTTTAGAATGCTCAGCAAACCTCTCAACTGTCCCTGATTTTTACTCAAATTTTAGCTCTGCCCTCTTAATCCCTCCTAAAACTGGTGACATTTGGAAAAAAAAACATGGTGAATTACACTTGATAAATAATGACAATAATTAGAGTTATAGACTTATTTTACTTTAGAAAATGCATATTAATTCACACTGTGGAGTTTTCAGAGATCAACAGCAGTGGTGCAGTGGGTAATGTTGTCACCTCCCCACAAGAGGTTCTCTGGTCTGATTCTCGGCTGCAGTGCCTTCTGTGTAGATTCTGCATGTCCTCCTTCCATTCTTCTGGGTTTCTTCCTAGTGGTCTGGTTTCCTCCTCCATTGCAAAGACATGCATCTGGAACATTTCTCCCTGGGCCTCTGCTAAATATAGGCTCTGTCCTAGTCAGACCTTCTTGGTCAACAAAAAATAAATAAAACCAGCATCTCTACACTTTTTTCTAGCATGTATCAGGAACATGCAGATATGCCCAGTTAAGCTGATATGTCAAAATATTCAGACAAAACAAAATGGAGTCTTATGTATTACAGTTAGCACAGCAATAGAATGTAATATCTGCCCACCTACTCTCCCGTGACATACCTTATCACTTCTACCCACTAAGAAGTTTACAAAAGCTTCTCACCAACCACATAGGTTGATGTATTTATGCAAACTCCCAACAAAAAAGTACTGTTGATGCTACAATAAATATAATATTATTATATAATGAAAATTATTTTTGTATTTTTTATGTACAATATAATTGAAATTAGAATGTATTCCAAAAAAATATGTCTGCGATGCAGCATTTTTGGTTAAACAAAACTTGCCAATAACAGCACGTGCTGTAATGCCCCTTCTGGTTATCTAGATTTAGCTAAGGTAGTGTCCACTCCAGAGTGAGTAGTTCTAAAATCTTGACCAAAATGCTACCCATACTTTCTTTATTTTGGTACTGGCACTTCTCATCATGGCAGCACCTGTTAAGGCATGATCCAAGCTCCAACTTGTTCTGATAAGGAGACCAAACACATCCTCTACCTTCTGAAGAAGTCATACCTGTAGAAAACTGAGTCATGCACTAAAGGCACAGATTAGAAAAAAAAAATGATATCTAGCAGGAATTGGGTGAGCACCTGGAGACCCTGACAAGGATCACCCACTCTGGCCAGCAGTGCCATCACAGGCACAGCAACCTGAAGAAGCGTAGGGGTGACCAGCTGGCTGAATAGATATGCCAGAGTTCTATAGTAAGTATATATATATATATATATATATCTATATATATATCTATATCTATATCTATATATATATATATATATATATATATATATATATATATATATTGGGGGGATGGGCATATTTAACATGTGCAAAATATTTAAGGATATTGCATTATTGCAGATAGCTATTATAATAATGCTAAAGAAAACATCACATATCAATATACAGAACTATAGCAGAATAGGAGTATGTAATGCTTATGTTATAACAATAATTGCCTGTACATATGGAAATGTAAGACATACATTGGTGAAATAATAATCTTGAGTATATGTCTGGAAAGCACAGGTATACATCTGCATAAGTACTGTAACAAGTTTTTCATCTCTTTCAACAGAAACAAAAAAATACAATGCTTACATTTTAGACTTTCATTTATTATTTTATTATTTCAGTACTACTGAAATTACATGCAGACAGACAGCTTATGTAGGTCATGAATTATTTAGTAGCATATTCACAGAATAAGAAATTCCTTTCTTTTTACAATTGTAACTGTACATACAACATGACTGACCTCTGTCAGGCACCACATCTAAGTCAGACTGGCGATTGTGGAAAGGGTAGAGAGGGTTGCTACATTGTAAAGTGAATGTCCAGCACATAGTTTACTGAGAAATAGCCACTATTTTTAACTCTGTGTTACTTCTGCATACATTTTTTAAATAATCACTTATATACTTGGAATTACTCAGGAAGAAAACTATCAAGTTTATATTTTTAAACAGCTTAAGAAATTAAACCTTCCAGAATTTTCAGCATTGCACATTCATGCCAATCCAAATTCAGAGACTGCTACATGGAAAAGCATACATATTTAAAATAATAAGGAAAACCATTCTACCAAAGCTGTTTTTGTTCATTAATGACAGTAAATGGGAGATTATAAGAATTCAGGGCATATTATATATCTGAGCAATTGCATGGATAACTGAATAAGGCAATGAGTATTCCTCTTTAGAAATAATAATGGCAAACTTAGATGTAAATGTCAAAAAACATGAAACAGAGATGAAGAAGAATTGTCTTATTTTTTCTCACTGCAGCTGAGGCAGAGGAGACAGCAGGAATAATGGCTGGAGAGGTTAACCAACTCCTTCAGTAAGCTTGACTTAATTAATACATACTAATTCTGTATTTATCTGATTACAATACTAAGTATATGGGAGAATATTTAGCAATATGGCATACAGAATTTCTAAAGCAATTCTGTGTATTCAGTACATTACTGCAAGCAAGAGAGAGAGAGAGAGAGAGAGAGACAGGTCTCCGTGTATAACTGCAGTACTTCTCTCTCTTAACACTGATTTTTTTTACTGTAGTTACTGAATTTACTAGTAGATAAGAGTAAATGAAGGAATAGATTGCATTCATTATATTACCACAAGCAAGAGTGTGACAGATTTCAGTATATAAGTGAAGAAAGCAAAGTCATTAAAGTCTGAAAGCTTTGCAAGCGCATTACTGAAACATATTTGTAACTGAAGGAATAGATTGCATTCAGTACATTACTGCAACACGATTGATAAAAGTACAGTATTTAGGCCTACCATTTATTTTATAAGTTGTAATTATTTCTAAGTGTATTTGTACTCTTAATTTAGTATTTCAAACTAATGCATTTCAGACAACAATGTGATCATTAAGTTTGCGTAGTACACTTCAACATGCAAAATCTGATTGCGTTGATATCCAGTGCTATCCTGCCAAGTAAGCATAAGCACCTCTCATAACATTTCATCCCAAAAGTGTGTATAAACACTCCCCATCATACCAAAGTTTGCATAAGCATACTCTCGTACATTTTGAAATAAAAGTATGAATAAAGACAACATATTCTCTTTTACATCAATAAAAATGTATAAAAATAGGAATGTTTTAAAGTAAGAAACTTAATACTGTATAATTTGATGTGTAATTGTATTGAGTATATTTTCCCTTTTTCCTGTTTTTGCTATTTTATTTGTGCATTCCTTTATCCTTTATTATTTTATTTCTCTCCCATTTATGTTCATTTTTATATAGCTACAAAATCCCTTATAGTGACCCAGGCACATAAGTACCAACTTAGGGATTGCTCACCGTCTGCCCATCGGGGGACATCCACACAGAGTCTTGGTGGTGGCACCATTCCTGCAGGCACCCAATTACATGGCAGCCTAGAAGGCCTTACAGAATGGGGTTTCAGAACTTTGTTGAGGATGTGCTGGAAGAAGTAGTTGTTGGGAGGATTCAGGCAGTTGAGGCTTTGCTGCAGTATGTAGAATACAAGCTGTCCCAGCTGGTGCTGACCACTGCATCTCCACAGGTTCCTACACCACATCAATGGGGCCCTCCACTGCCCCATGATCTGGCAGTGGAAGTGTTTGAGGCTCTGTGGGCTGGGAACCCTGTAGTTTCTTCAGCCCTGCTTCCCTTATCCTTTCACCTATACTCTGTTACCTATTTCCTACCCACACTACCCTCTCATATAAAAACATTGAAAAATATGGGGTCTACTCCTTGACTAAAAACATTTTGACCCTCTTTTCCCACCTCTCTAGCACAACTCTCTTGATGTTTTTCCTTCTGTGTTTCTCTTTTTGTTGTGTGTCTCATTTTTCAAACTTTCCTATCTTCCCCTTTTTCTATTCTTTAATGAAAATATCAGGGTTTCCCCTATATAAGATATATTAAACCCTTTTATTTTTAAATATCAAAAATATAAATGCTATGCAGTCTACAGCTTCCCCCAGATATTTTAAATTTGATTGCACATATCTGTATCTGTCCCCAATATGCAAATATTTAAAAAATATTATGAAGTAATACAAAGCTTACAGTTTTCACATAGTCTTTTACATCTGAGTTTAGATACTTTACACTTCTGATGTAAGTGGGCATGTTCTTCAAAATACCTTTGCTTTTCCTTGTTCATTGCAAATGTACTACTCTTAAGGTTATTTACATATAAGCACAACAGTGATTCTCAGTCATAACTGCTACACATGTGCAAACTACTGGACGATGAATACCACCTGATGAGTGAAAACATATTAGGAATAGAGAAGGGTGGGGATTTAATAAACTCCTTGTAGGAATAGTGGAAGGCCTACACAGAGGGTATGGTGGCCGTGTCTGCAGCTCCCCCTCTGCAGCATGCCTTGCATATTAATGAAGGTGCCTTACTGAGAGAGAGAGAGAGAGAGATGTGTAACATGTTTACAGTATCAGTGTAGGGGGTGTGTTACAGTGTCCAGAGATGAGTAACACACCCCCTGCACTGTTAAAGTGCCGAATGGCACTTAAATTTTAAAGTTAAATATGTTTTTCTTTTTTCTTTTTTTGTTTACATGGTACAGTACTTAGCAATGGACATGTGCTAGACATCTAAAAATAGAAACCAGATACTTTTAATTTCATACAAAAGTCAAGTTTAAGCATAGCTGAGTGTGTTTGCATGGCATGGTGCTCAGCAGTGCAGAAACATAGCTGAGAACTATATTGAAATGTATAGCAGTTCTCAACATATCCACAGAGCTGAATGATTAGAGTTACGCCCCTGTGTGCAGTAGGTGCACGACTCGAAAGCACAGACAGACCATTCAACTTTTATATTTGATAGCAATATGTTATAATTGTTTTTAATTGATGTATGTATTGACATTTGCTAGCCAAGTTAGTACAGCTGGGCCAGAAGCCCATTAACAGGGGAGACAAGAGGAGAAAAGATCCAGTTACACACAAGTTTACAATACCTAAAATACACACTCCAAGATAAAGAAATTAAAATACATAAGGTCAGGAAATATAGAAGTGATGAACAAATATTTTACTTTTTATTTATTTATTTATTTAATCTAGTTTGCCCTTAGCTAAGCTGTGCTAAGCACTGCTAAGCCAAGCCAAGCAGTTCTTAAAGGGGACCCATTTTAGCACTGCTTATCAATGTGCAGCTCTACTTAGCTGATTTGGGGACTGCTAAGCAAACCCTGTTTAAGCATTACTCTGCTCAGCTAAGCTTGTTTACGCACCACTAAGCATTGCTAAGCATTGCCAGTTTAAGCCATGCTCAGCTGAGCTTAATGGGTTTGTGCAATGCTAAGCAAAGCACAACATTTTCAAAATAGTGCAATGGCAGCAAGGGGTGGGAAAACAGATTTATTTATGCTGAATAGGTGGGAATTTAGCCAGAACCTGTTGGAGTTTGACCTGTGCAGAACTATGGCAGGAGTTGGAGAGGGTGCGCACTTCTGGGTGCAGCAGTGGGGCATTCTGGAGTCCAGGGTCATGGTTGAACTCCTAGTAAAAGACCATGACATCTGGCTCCTGCATGGCCAGTACCAGGGGTTGGAATACAAATCAGAGGCCTGGGACCAGCTGTCACATGACCTCACCAGTACAACCGGTATCCCATACACAGGTGAGGAGGCACATCACCATTTTGATGACATGAAGCATAAGAAGGAGGATCTCTTGACCATTTGGATCCAAGATGCCTGGGATGACAATGTCCCACAAGTTTGTAAGTATTGTTTGCATTGTTTTACCAATAAGTAATCTGCATGTCTGATAGGCAGTTATGCATAATGGTATATTTCTTTCCCTATAGCTGCAGAGGAGAGAGCTTCCAACCTGGAGGCCCATACAGATGCTTGGTCAGGTTGCACTGTGAGTGTGTTGAGTACAGATATGTCTTGCAATCTATAGTAATATAAATAAGAAAGAGTACAGTAGTAACTCTCAGTAGGTATATTCTGTTTTGAGTGTACTGCAATGAATGTGGTCATAGACCTGGACTGATATAAGTGAATAATGCCAGGTACAGTTCAATATAGATGAAAGCATGAAATCTGCAAATGTTAAGGAAAGAAAGTTACTACTGCATTAATAATGTTAAGGAAACAAAAGTTTATAAAGTATTACTAATATTAAGGTAATCAAGTACAACTGCATTCATAATGTTAAGGAAATAAATTCAACTGCATTCATAATTTTAAGGAAATAAAGTTCAACTGCATTCACAATGTTAAGGAAATAAAGTTCAACTGCATTCAGAATTGTTATGGAAATAAAGTTACTACAGCATACATTGTGGAATAACAGCTGTCTTGCAAAATCTATATTATTTAAAGTGTTCATCAGTAAAGACTGTTAGATGTATACCAGTCAGTGTTTCATGTCACCCCTAATAAAGCTGTGTTGTGCAAAATGTGTGTATTTTAGCCTGTTGGTAAAGAAATTGAGTATTACAAGTGCTTTGAAGTAAACATAGGAATAATACCATGTATTGACTGAAGGTTAGCTAATAAAGAACTGTTTTGCTAAAGTGTAGACGTGGAGCTGCACTACAAGATATAATGCATTATGATATTTGTTCTGCACTAAGATCTGAACCTAAAATAGTAATGGCTAAGGTATAATAGTGTGTTTATCTCAGGATTGTCTTGTGCTAACCATTGCATTTCAGCTGTATGCATTTCTGAACTTAGTTATGTTGCTGCAGGCAAGTATAAAACTGTAATAGCTGTAGACTACAAATATACCATCTGCAACTGTATATGGGTCAGGTAGGCAACCCAGCACTCAGATGTAGTCTGTACACATCACACATATTCCCATCCACTAGGAGTTAAATGTGTACATCTGCACTTCAAGTATTAATGCACAGTTCACCTACTATCTCTGTCTTGCATGAATCTCATGCATGTGTGTTCAATTGTCACTGCAGTTTTGTATGACACTCTACCTTTATTAGCAGGTCACAGTTTGTTACCAGGTGAGCTCTAGGTATATATTAGTCAATTACTATCCAGCACTGGCTCAGGATCTCAGTCTTATAAACGCTAGTTATGTTATATATTTTGCCACACACAGACTGGGGTTCAAATCCAGGGACAAGTACTACTAAATATTAATAGAATCTGTTATGTTTTGTTAACAGATGTTGTCCCCACAGGAATTACAGGTAAATGAATGGCTGTAGTAGCTGTTAAAATGGGTTACTAAGTTGTGTGTCCAGATGGACCAGAGTGTTAACAGAATTGCTCAGCAAGGTGATAAGATTGCAGTAAATAAAAAGTCAGCAAGTACAATAGTAATACAAGTTATTAAAACAAATAAAACTATTTTCCAAGATTAAACTTGGTATGGCTGTATGCCTGGTATGTCTGTGAATGTCTGCTGATGGTCTAACCCCATGCCTGCCAAGGACAGCATGAAAAGCATAAACTCTTTGTACTGTGCACGATACATGTCTCTCAAGGGTCATGCCTTCATGGACAGTGATCACTCACTGTTGCCAAATCCCGGGGATACGGATTTAACAGCCATTTATTTGATTTATCTCAATAGCACAGTCACACTACATCAGTTCACAGTATACCTTTGTAGTCACATATGTTTCCCTAACATATAATAGTCCCCTGTAGTTGTGTACCTGTAGGTGTTATAGCTTGTCCCATACTGTCCCATGCGGATAGCTTCAGAGGTATGTAGGTGCTACAGATGCTATAGGGTACTTGTACACATAAATTAAGAGCAGACCTGTAGAGTATATAAGAGTTCTGTTGCAAACAATATAGCCTGTACTGGTAGTAATGGCATGTATTTCTTTCACCCTCATCTGCATCACAATTTATTATTCTTATACATTGGGTATGGTTTACATTTAACATATGTTGTTCTCAAAACATTATGTTGGGCCTTGGTGTTTTATTATTGTTATGTATTACAATGGTTGCATACTAACATACTTTGTTGAATTACCTATGTTGTTGGCCTTATGCCATAACTGTTACTGGCATGTTGTTAAAATACTGACTGTTATACCACTTATTGTTGTGTTCTATGTGGTATGCAATCTTACATTACTGGGTTAATTGGAACAATCTGTTCTGTTCATTACTAACCTATACACTTTGAAAAAACATCAACACCATAGATCGACTGGGTAGGCCAATTCCTGCAGATTTTCCAACCCTACGTCAACTGGTCATGGCACCGGATCCAAGCATGTCTGGGACCCAACCTGGAGCTGCCCTTTCTGCTGGTCCTGCACCACTTACAGGTGGAATCACCTCAGGGGACAGGGCCCACCCCCCTGGGAGTGGGCACAGAGAGTAAGTGGTCTCCCAGTGACATCTACTTGGCATGGTGCACAGGATCATCTAGCGTGGTTTGGACAATCACCTGTGCTGGATTGAGGACAGGTTGGCCAACCTGGGGGGGGGGGGGCAGGCAGCTCCCGGCAACCAGCCTCCAGCTCAGCCATCTTCGGGGTCATGTAGGAGCAGTGGTGACTGCAAATGGGTGGGGAGCTCAGTCCCACTGCTGCTGCCTAGGGACAGATGGCTCTCTGATTCCACAACACCCTTCCTGTCCAAGGTGATTACCCTACTCATGTGTCATACACCAGCCCTGTCTGCTGTCTTGTCTGTCTTGACTATTTGCAAATGCTGGCTCTCCTACCCAACTTACCTCCCCACACATACCTATATCCCTTCCCCAATATTCCACTCTCTCCTTAAAAAAAAAAAAAAAAAAAAAAGAGCATCTATCCCACAAAATAAAAAATATCACCCCATACATAGCTCTTCATTTTGCCCCCACATATACTGCCCACAATCAGTTATTGCTGGAATTAATCAATACAGTTATGTCACCCACACCCCTCCCTTTGGGATGTGAGGTTCAAAATCCAAATTGTCCATAACCTGCACATCTGTAGCTGTACAAGAAATGGAGAGCTATGGTCCTTTCCTACACCCATCTTGCACATCCCTACCTGCCTTTCACATTGTTTTTCCCCCTGCTTGCCCCCATTTCACCACTTTCCTATCACCCCTTTTTTTTTTTTTTGGAAATTGCACAGGTTTAAAAGGAACTAAGTGCAACCCATGCAAACCTGCTTTAATTACCTTCTTCTTTCTGACACTGTTCTGCACATCAGCAAAAGGATCACTCCTGTCCAGTCTTGAACCCATGACCCTGCCAACTAGGGATAGGGCATTAGCCCACTAGGCCACTCAGCTTTGAAGAACAGCACATGTTTCCATACAGATTTCCTGAGTATCAATGATGTACATCAACAAAAAAAAAATCACCCCTGCCAAGTCTCAAACCCTGGACCCTGTCAACTACATCATAGAGAATTAGCCACTAGGCCACTCAGTTCTGAAATTTCACAGGTGTTTCCATACACATATCCTTTGTGACAGTGACACACTGCTTGTAGACATTATGGGGAAAATAATAGCATACATGGGACAGTTATGCAGACACCAAACCAGTACACAACCAAATAAATGCTGATGGATGGATGTGAGGCCTAGGATATCAGGTAGAACTGACAATTGCACAGACTGTTGCAGAATGTCCACACTTGTGCCACCTACTTTTGGCACTATTGTCACAAAACCTATTCTGTGTGCTGAAGTACTAGCAAGTCAGTACAGACTTGAGAGTAGAAAATCATGGCAGACAGTTCAGTGTCACACATCATAACGATCTGGACACACATGCTCATGCCAATCCTGTGTAACAGACTGTATGCATGCATATATGTCTTGCAAATACACCTGCTATAGTATTGACTCAGTAGCTCAATCTGTTACATTCTTAGCATGTTTACATTTTGCCACCCACAGTCCTGGCATCCCTTCCAGTCTGTTGCATGTCAGGTACATGCTTGTCCAAACAAAAAGTACATGACTGAGTCCTGCAATTTTAAGCAAAACTGGTTGATGCCACTGCAGTCACTGCCATTCATATTAGCATGGCAAAGGCCTGGAGGTTGGGACACACTTCACAAATATGTATAGGCATCATAAATGTCGCCTACCACTCTCTGGATGGTACTGTTACATAACATATGTACCTGAGGCACAGGCCTCATCTGGACTGTTATGGGTACCATTACCCTGGCTATGCCAGGACAACAGAGCTGACACTGCTCCCTCACTCACATATATAGCTTGTTGTCCCCCAATGTGTTCACAATCCACAGTATGACTCCTGGCTAGAATGCAGCAACTGTAGTCTGCAACATATGCAGCAGAATGTTCAGCTACCTGTACAACACTACCATACTTTCCAAACACATAAAACAGGGGATCCACACAGAATGGGATGGGGGAGTGGTCAAGTGACAGGGACATGTGTCGTACTCTTCCCCTACAAACATACACAGCTGATAGAACAGCAGCTACTGCAGCAGCATGCATATTCTGATGGAAATGATGTATGACACTCACATCTGTCTGTCCCTTTACTGACCTCAACCCACATTGTTAAACAGTAAACTGCCACATAATCAGAAAGTCTGTTCACGGTGGCCAAACATAGCATGCCAAACTGTGGACATACCACATAAATACGGACAGTGGAGAGTATTTTTACCTACCCTCTGTGATGCTGTAGTCCCCACACCTCGATAATATAAATCTCACAGACCAGAAAAGGGCCAGGGCCTACATGAAGGCCTTAAATATAGCACTGTGGTGCTATGCCATTGGGTAATGAAAATGCAACCCAGCTGTTCTGAAAGCAATTAGCTAGTGTGAGCCACAGATTGGTGCACAAATAATCAGCTGTTCATGAGCACTACCTACAAAAGGCAAGCTGCTGCCTATGGTAAACAGGTCTGCGACTTCTTTACAAAGATAGACTGCAAGAAGCATTATACTACAGGATTTCTGCACAAAAAGGAGAACAGAACAGCACTATAACAGATAGGTAATAGAAATCCTCATGTAATGGAATGCAGATGGGAGGATGCAGTTATGGAAAATAGGGATTACAACAGTAAGTCTGTAGTACATATCTTGGAATGATATGTTGCTGTTAGTCAGCTGTCTGACACCTGGAGGCTTCCGTTTTGGCTCTATCTGCTGTGACATAGATCACAGCTCTAGTCCTCTGAGTTCATCCAACAATGGTCGACTCATGTACACATGATACTGGATTGTTTTTTAGACAATAGTGACAGTAAATACTGGTGGATACAGCTTGCATATCACATGATGTACTGCTAGTCAGTCCTCTCAGTCTGTGAATGTCACACAGGCATACTCCAAACATTGTGAAGGTGTCCCTGATTGTTCCTGATATACTCTGGTTAGGACACTGTGTACTCCACAAACATATCCTATCACTTGAGAGCTATGCCTAGCATACCAGTTGACCCCTTCCAACAGGACAGCAGGTTATAGCTATTAGTAGTGGGGGCACACAGGAACGCCTCAGAAACAGACTGTGCATATTGAGTATACAATGTAAGGGAATGAATACAGTACCAGATATTAATGTACCATAGATTGGATAAAAACACATGAATAGGATGAGGTGTGGTAAAAGAAGATAGTAAACCAAAAAATAATAACAAATGCCGCACTGACACAGCTGAGTACTGAAAAATATTTATTAAAAATAAAATAAAACGTTAAATGTATGCACTTTTGTGATTATAACATTGCTTCATCAAACTGAAATCTGAATGAAACAGCACTCAATTTAAAATTAAACTAACCAATGAATTCCTAAAATCAATTAAGCCATTTAGAATATAAGGTATAGTCACAGGAAAAACTGCACACAAGTTCAAAGTTGCAAAGCCTAAAAAGTAAAATACTGGAAATTACACAAGCAAGAAAATATAAAATATTATGTGCATATATATGATATTGTACAGAAATGAAAACTAATGTTTGAGTGGATGTGCTTTCAGAAAAAGGTTGATGCTAGATACCACATTTAAACCAGGTTTGAGGCTAGATACCCCATTCAAACTAGGTGATTCCTCTGCATTAAACAGTAAAATCCATTTCTGTTCTACATCTCCTGTACGGTTAACAACATCGTCCCCTTTAATTCCTACATCCAATACTGCTGAACTAAGAACTTAAAATTATGTCCTGGACCATGCTGAATGATGTGCTATGCTAAACCCTGGTCTCTCTTTTGTTTCTAATATCCCTGTAATATTACAAAATTCTGCCTTTCAATGACCTATTAGTCATGCCTATATAAAAGGCATGACAAACCTGACAGTTATGAACGCAAATGATGTTGGTAGTTTTGCAGTTAGCATAGAAGTCTAACTCGATTTTAAGGTTCAGATAGGGATGTATATATTCTGAACCTGTAAGAATATGCTTACATGCTGCACAAGGCCTACAGACAAAAGTGCCCTTTCTGCTGGATCGAACAGTTCCATTGTGATACTGTGATCTATAACACAAATGCTTCTTAAGTGACTTGTTGTTTTTAAAAATAAAGTGTGGTATAGTAAATATTCCAGTTTTTTTTTTATAATGTTGCAGTAATTTTTAATGTTACTGGAATAGGGTAAGGGTCATAACAAATAATGCCTATGGACTATGGGGTGCCTCTGAATTATTATAATAGGCCTTACATCTTCTTTCCCTTTTTTGCCAAGCATTGGTGATACAGGCATCAATTTCTTTCCCCTTATAACCTCTGTGTAAGAAATAATTTTTAACAGAGTCAAGTGCTATATGTAGTTGAGAGTCATCATTATGTAACCTCATTATTTGATAAATCTGGCCTTTCAACTCATTGCATGTAACGTGGCTAGGGTGCATACTATTTTTATGCAAAAAGGTGTTCTTTCTAGTCAGTTTCCTAAATACACTAGTACATAAGGTATTAAGTTCTGTCTTACTGACCTTCACATCTAAGAAATCTATCTCTAAGAGGAGTAATTGTAGGTAAAACTAAGGAAACTGGTGGTACTATGCATGTAGGTCACACACTCCTCTAGTTTTGACTGAGTGCTTTGCCAATGCAAAAACATATCATCCACGAAATGCACATACCACATAATAGTCTGAAAAGGTATTATTGTGCAGCAAAATTGTTTTCTCCCATTGAACTAGTGCCAGGTTGGCGTAGATATTGGCACAGACAGTGCCCATGGTTATGCCAACCTTCTGCAGAAAACGTTCATTTTCAAAAATGAAAATATTATTCTCTAATACAATTTCAAGAAGCATGCATAACAGATTAACCTTGTCATTGGTGAAACATTTCTTGTGGTTCAAAAATGCTCTAATGTTCTCAACACCCCATTCATTAGGAATAACATTGAACTGAGACGCTATATCCAAAGTAACAAACATATAATCAGTAGTTACAGTAGAAACCTTCTCAGCCAATCTAGATAGAAACAATTTAGTATCCCTTAGCACTGTTTCACATTCATCTAATAATGGGTGTAGATTTTTCTCGATAAAGATGGATAGTGGCTCTGGACTGCAGCCTTTAGCTGATACAATTGGCCTCATTGGGGAACAATATAAGTTCTTATGAATTTTAGGAAGGCCATAGATCTTGGGAATGAGGGGGTGCTCCACATTAAAATAATTAAATAAACTTTCAGTAATAGGGCTTGTCAGTAATAAGTCAAAAATCAAAAAAGAAACCTTCTCTAGAATGCCCGTGACATAAGTTCTAGGAATACCAGAATAAGTATTCTCGTCATATAGTAGCTTCCTCATCTGTGTTATATATAAATCTTTATCTAGCACTACAATACTGCCACCTTTATCAGCTGGTCTAACTTCTATTGACTACATGCTTTTCAATTCAACAAGAGCATCATGGTCTTCTGAAGTTATATTGCAAAAAGATGGTTTAGTGTCCTTATCAAACATCTCGCTAAACTATTTTTCACATAAGATAATAAAGGCCTCTATTGTTGGATGAGACATTGGAATAAAGGTACTAGGTTTTTTAAAAATATTTTCATTTACTGTGTAATTACCTGGTAAAACCTTAAAATTGAGTTAGACTTCTATGCTGATGGCAAAACTACCAACATCATTTACGTTAGTAGCTGTCAGGTTTGTCATGCCTTTTATATAGGCATGACTAATAGGTCTTTGAAAGACAGAATTTTGTAACATTGCAGGGATATTAGAAATAAAAGAGAGACCAATGCTTTAGCACAGCACATCATTCAGCATGACCCAGGACATAATTTTAAGTTCTTAGTTCTGCAGGTATTGGATGTGGGAATTATAGGGGGCGATGTTGTTAACTGTACAGGAGTTGCAGAGCAGAAATGGATTTTACTGTTTAATGCAGAGCAATCACCTAGTTTAAATGGGGTATCTAGCCTCAACACTTTTCTGAAAGCACGTCCACTCAAACATTAGTTTTCATTTCTGTACAATATCATATATATGCACATAATATTTTATATTTTCTTGCTTCTGTAATTTCCAGTATCTTACTTTTTAGGCTTTGCAACTTGAACTTGTGTGCAGTTTTTCCTGTGACTATACCTTTTATTCTAAATGGCTTAATTGATTTTAGGAATTCATTGGTTAGCCTCATTTTAAATTGAGTGCTGTTTCATTCAGTTTTCAGTCTGATGAAGAGATGTTGTAATCGCAAAGGCATTTACTTTTAATGTTTTATTTTATTTTGATTAAACACTTTTCAGTACTCAGCCATGTCAGTGCGGTATTTGTTATTATTTTTTGATTAATGGACCATAACTGTTTTCTTGGGGGGTCTGGTGTGTGACAGCCATATTACCCACAGTCTGGGAATAAACATTATGTATTGTCCAACTGTTTGCCACACATCCACATTTGTCCGGCAGAGGGTCCACATATGTCAGGCGCATGTACATATTCTGCAATCATCTATGTACTGCGGATGTTGGAAACCTTCATGAAGGATATCCCATAGCACATTTGCAGTGGTGTCTGTCATTGGGTCACACACATGTTTCTGGACTGTCCCCATACACTTGTAGTACCACTCATCTTTTTATCGGATGGTGGCTGTATGACATGGTACTGGGACGTCACCCATAGAGGACACACCACAGTAGATGACAGTGATGGGTGTGTAGACATGACAACACAGTCCAACACAGCACACAGGGCCATAGCCAGTATACCTAGGATCATAGGAAGTTACTAGGCTATTGGCCCTGAGGCCCTCATAAGCCTAGGCCAGAGTTTAGTCCATGTTTGTGCACATCAGCATCTGATGCCCCAGTCCAGCAGGGACACAGGAGATATCCCAAGGGTGTACGACCTGTTTACCATCCAGTTATCCAAGTTTCGCTTAAAAACAGGTAAAGAGGTACTCTGCCTAATGTGGATAGGGATTCCATTCCACAGATGGGTGAGTGTGGGGGAACCACATCTGACCCACCAAATCCTGTTGATGTCAGAGACCAGGTTGAGGGCATGTGTGTGGGTTACTTGACTGGAACATGAGTTGCAGATGTGCAGCATTCCCATCAAGGTGGAGTCCATGATCACCTTGTATGCCATACAGAGGTCACCTCAGAGAAGTCTGTATGAAACTAGGTACAGGGATGGTCTTTTAGCATATCTGTGCATGACAGATGTTTGATACCCTAGTATTCTCCAGTGAGGTACCTCAGTGGTCTCCCCAGCTGCTGCACGTGCTTTGCATGATAAATGATGAAAGCGGCATTATACTCAATAATAGGCCATATTAGGGAGAAATACAGGGGTGTTATGATCCCTATGTCCCTGGATGAGATACCCTTACATATGAGGTGGGCCATGTAGAAGGCTTTCCTTACAAAGGAAGCAACATGATGGTCAAATGTCTTGGTGCCATCAACCTGTTTGACCAAATTCCTCACAACTGATTGCGTGCTTAGGACATTGTTAGTAATGTGATAATTTGTGGGGATGTCACTATCTCCAAATGGGATGATACTGCATATTTGTTATGCAGCCTGAGGCCATGTTTCTAGCACCACTCATGTGTCTGCATAAGACCCTCTTGGTGGATGTCCATGTCACTAGGAGATTTGGTGACAGCACCCAGCATCCAGTCTTCTGCAAATGTGGTTGTCCATAGCCCACTGGTTGTGCCCTGCACCTCAGAAGAGTAAATCACACATAACAGAGGCCCCTAGGCAGAACACTGGGTTACACCACTAGTTGCAGGTCTACTGCTTGATGTGGCTTCCCCAATATTGAGTAGGTGGGTGTTGTCAGTGTGCCAGTGTGCTACCCATCTGGTAACATATGGATAGATGCCTAGTAGAGAGCATATATCTATTATGGCCAAGTGGGGAATACTGTGAAAGTCTTTGGCCAGGTGAAGGTAGGCAGTGTACACTGTCTCCCTCTCTTCTGTGGCTTTGGTGACTGTGTCAAAGAGGTCAATCAAATGTAGCAGACATGATCCCCCTTGACAAAGCCAAACTGTGTGGTATCAAGTGTGTGGAGGTCACCGATGCCCTTCTTAATGAGGTTCATGACAATCTGCTCCATGGTCTTGCAGATCAGGCTAGTTAGGCTGATGAGTCTATAATGTGCCAGATCGGTGGATGCTCCACCTTAGTGTAAAGGGATGACAGTGGGTGTCCTCCATTTGGTTGGGACAAAGGCAGAGTTCAGGCATTGGTTGAATACAGTTTCTAATGGTGCTGCAAGTTCATGCTTGAGGTCATGAAGGATGCATCCTGCAATGTCATTGGATCCCATGGAAGCTGTATTACATGACTTTGACATGCCAGTGATGACCTGTTCCCTAGATAAAAGGGGAAGAATGCAGGTACTGGGATGTCCTGATGTTCTAATGGGGGGACAGAGGGTGAAGCTTTCAGTGACTTTGTCAGGCAGCAAGTTTGGGATATCTACAGCACTTGTATATCTGGTGTCCCTGACCAACACGTCTGAGCAGGTTTGGGTGCTTCCTTTGATGTTGCAGACATATGTGAAGAACGCGATATGACTGTCTGGAGTGGATGTTGCCAATGTGGACTCGGAGTTTGCTTTGCAGGATTTCAGTAGTGAGCTTACTTGCTTGTACAGGCTAAGGAGAAACTGCTTCACATTGGGCACCTGCTCCTTCCTAGTCTCGGACAGAAATATTTCACTCCTGTTTTAGAGTGTATTTATTGCAGATGTCCATCACACAGGTTTACTTATCCTTGCAGAGGATGATGTAGTCCTGTCGGTAATACCTGACACTATGCATAAATACAAATGCACATATAGTGCTTTGGTGTATTTGTGGATATTGGTGCCAGTTCTTACAGAGGGGGAGGGGCTGTAAAGCTGTTTATACCATCATTCAGGAGGCTGTAATCAAATTTGGAGATGTTTGTATGTCTGACCCTAGCTAGATGGGTATTGGGGAGATGGTGACTGCAGAACTGACACCTTTATAGTTGGTTTTATCATGGAGGATGATACTGTAGGGATCCTGCAGTGGTTACCCATGTTGTCTATTATCAACTCCCAGAGATCTTCACCTCATGTGCGGGTAGCAACTAGCAGTTTCAAGGTGTTAGCTTTGCCAAATTACATGAATCTCTGGGAAATTGTGTGCTGGCATGAGTTGTTCTTCCAATGTATGTTTGGGTAGTCAGAGTCACCCAGGATCAGAGTACAAAGTTGAATCCTGAGAGAGGTGAACAGGTCAATAAAGGCAGAATGGGCTTTCTGGTCATATGTGGGGACTGTTAGCTAGCTATGATTTGAATAGGGTTCTTAGCAATGGTTAACTGTACCTGCAGTGTCTCCTGTGTGTCTTACTGTTTGACCAGCCTGGAGGTTTGCATGTCTTTCATATATAGTGAAACCTCACATCCCTTGGCTTTACTGTCCACACCTTTGGGTCTGACTGTATGATAGTATGGGTGACTATAGTACATTTAGTACCAGTTTTTAGTGTAGTAGTGTTATGCCCTGTAAGGTGCTTTCTGCTGGCATGTGTCATGAGTACACATCAAAGTGTATGTACCTTTTTTGCATGATGCTGCAGTGGTAGTAGTATTGCTGACTGACTGTTGTCTCCCACACTTTGTTCTGTTTATGTATCAGGGGTCTGTGTGTCTATGCCATGGAGAGCTAGTGCAAATACAGTGACTCAGGATGGCATGGTGGCAACGCAGAAATGTGACTTAGCCAAGATACGGCTGTATACGTGCATGTTTACCTAGGTCTGTATGTGCAGAACAATGTGTCAGGGACAATGGGAGAAGACAGCACAGTCTTGCATGCATACCCTATGATTCAATATGCTACTCATGATACATGTCACCTGGGAGTTCTGTAGCATTATAGATTCATAGGATCATAGGAGGTTCCTAGAGTAATGTCCCTAGGGCACTTACAAGGCTAGCCATTATTTTATCCCCAGAAAGAAACATCAGTCAGCATCTGTTGCCCCTGTCAATGAGGGACACAGGTGGGACCCCTGGAACAGGATTGTGGTTTCCCATCCACTCATCATAGTTGCACTTGAAGAGGCTCAGCGTGGTACTCTGTTTGACGTCTATGGGAAATCTATTCCTGAAACAAGGTCACCTTTGGAAGAAAAACCTGTCTCACCTGGAGGTTGTGCTGATGTCACATATCAGATTCAGGCCTGTCTTTCAGGTAATGTGCTAGGGGCTACACTTATGGATATGGGGTAGCTGTAGTAGGGTGGGGTCCAACATTGCCTTGTAGGTGTGACACAGTCCACCTCTGAGCAACATGTCTGATACCAAGTGGACTAATAGTAATTTGAGCCTGTCTGCATGGGACTGGTGTTGGAGGCCATGGATTTCCTTTGTGAGGTATTTCCATGGACTTTCCACTTGGTGCAGATTTCTGGATAGGTATATATCAAATGGCGCATTGTAGTAAAATATTGTTGTACTGAATGAGTACTGTAGAGAGGTAATGACCACATTTTTCCTGGATGCAATTCCTTTACTTATGAGATGAACCACGTGCAAGGCTTTACTGACCACTGCCGCTACATGATGGTTGAATGAGAAATTATCAACCTGAGTACCCAGGTCTGTCAACACAGGTTGTATGTTTAGGGGATGCCATTGATGTGGTAAACTGTGGGGCCGTGTCTTTCCCGAATGGTATGATGGTACAGGTTTTTGTGTTTAGCTTGAAGCCAAGACCTTGTCACCAGTCCATAATTGATGTAAGACCCTCTTGCAGTATGTTAACATCATTTGGGGATTCATTGACAGACAGCACCCAATTTGCAGTTGTCCACAAACTTTGTCAGTACCTACAAATGTAGGTGGTGGTGGGAAGCAGTCATGCCTAGATACATGTGGGTTATTTGGGGGCAGCAGCTACTCACAGGGCCTCAAAATGTATACATATTTCACACACATAGGCAAGACAGACTAGGTTTGCCACCTGATCAAATGCCCAATGTGGGAAATATTTTGTAGTAATGTGAGAGTTGGCAGGAGAAACCATACCAACGGCAAGTGCAACAGACGCAACCTTACTTTTTTGACAATATAACAGCTTAGTTTAATAGCATTTGCCTAGATTATGCTATATTTCATAACATTTAGGTGTCTGTGCTGTAAAATGACTGTTTTATGCAATTATTAGAATAATGTAGGAAACACACACTCATGAACTGCCCTTGTTTAGAGTAGAGTCCCTACCTGTCTAGTTGTACATACTACAGCACTACATATGCAGCATATGAGCCACAGAGCTTATGTGTTTTTGTAGTGCCTGCCACTGCTGTTCAGGTGGATGACATCTGCAGGCACTGTAAAGGTTGCCAATGGGGGGGGGGGTTAACAGGTATGCACAGGCCATTAAAATTTTGTAACCACTGCACACACAGAGGCAAGACATCCACACTGCTACGTGGGAATGTACTTACACAAACACACATACACTCACTGAGTTGGCAGTTTTGAAGTAAAACCCCTACCCATCTAGTTACCTACACTGTAGTACTACCTACCTATCTAGATACATGCACTGTAGTACTAAGTACTTATCACATGCGCCACAGAGCTAGTATGTTTGGAGACTGTTTAACTGTGCTTCTAAGGTGGAAGACATCAGTAGGCTCTGAAAAAGGTTGCCAAAAGGGGGTTAATAGGCTTTTCACACACACAGTAGCATTGCTGCAATGGGATATGCTTACACATACACATACGCATTCACAGAGTTGCTGGTTTTGAGAGAAGAACCCCTACCTATCTAGTTATATACACTACAGCACTATGTAGTTATCACATGTGCCATGAATCTAGTGTGTTTGGAGAGTGTCTAACTGTGCTTCTAAGGTAGATAACATCAGTAGACCCTGAAAGGCTGCCAGTGGGGAGTTAACAGGCCATTAAAATCGTATAACCATCACACATACAGGCAAGAGAGCTGTATAGCTGCAAGAGGACATGTTTACACACACACTCGCAGAGTTGCTGGTTTTGAGAGTAGAACCCTACCTATCTAGTTACATACATTATAGTACTATGTACTTATCACATTCGCCATTGAGCTAGTGTGTTTGGAGAGTGTCTAACTGCTTCTAAGGTGGATGACATTAGTAGGCCATGAGAAGGTTGTCAATGGGGGGTTAACATGCCTTTAAAATTGTATAACCATCATAAACACACTTAGACACACAGATGACAGCCACACTACTGCAAGGGGATATGTTTATACATACACATACACTCACAGAGTTGCCAGTTTTGAGAGTAGAACCCCTACCTATCAAGTCATATACTCTATAGTACTACATAATTATTGCATGTGCCAAAGGTTCATAGGATGGTACTAGGCTATTGGCCCGGAGACCCTTATAAGTCTAGCCAAGAATTTCATCCACGTTCCCTTAAAATCAGCACCTGCTTCCCCTGTCCAGCAGGGACAAAGGTGGGATCCCAGGGCTATATTTCTGTTTTTCATGCAGTTGTCTAGGTTCTTTTTAAAGAGGGCTAGAGCTAGAGAGGTACTCTGCATGACCCATGGAGTTATTGTATCTGAAGAGTGTCTCTCTGTGCTTCTAAGATGAATGATATCAGCAGGCCCTGTAAAGTAAGTCAATTTATGATTAACAGGTAGGCATGGGCCTGAAACTGATTGCTTGGAATATTTTTGATTGTTTTGATGGGTACATTGATATCTTGGGTACAGGTCCACAGATAGCCTATAAAAAGGGAAAGACTATCAAACAGTCATATTATGTTTTTGGGTATTGATATGGTAAGGAAAAATCCTTGTGGGGGTCTTTGGAAATTTGTCTTAGAGTACAAAGAGCTTCTTTGGCAGGTCAAAGTAAATGCATACACTGCCCCTAGGTTGAATAATAATGTATCTATTGGTATCTATTAGTAGTATTCTTAAATTAAAGTCTCTAGATGTATAAGTTATTTTTATTTATTTTTATTCATTTTCATTTATTTTTAACTTGATTACTTGGACAATTATATTTTTGTTTACAATATTTATTTTGATTTACTGTGGTATACTTGCCTAAGGCACACTGCGGCCTATGTCTTTAATTTAATTCAAATTTTTAATTGACTAGTTATTGATTGGTTGTCTTTCAACATGCTTTTTAACCTGTGTAAAGCTTTGTGAAGTGTTTCTGATGAAGTCATTGATGCAACCCTGATGAAAGCACTTAAACTACAATAAACGTATTGTGGAGGAATATCTGGTGGTCATGATGGTTGTACTGGTTCACTATCTCCTTCCTCTATAATTGTATATACTATAGTGCTATTTATTTATTGCATGTGTCACTGAATTTATGTATTTGGAGAGCGTCTCAATGTGCTTCTAAGGTGGATGACATCAGCAGGCCCTGTAAAGTAAGCCAACATGGGAATTAACAGGTAGGCACTGTCTTGAAAATGTATTAGTATTGCACAGACATAGGCAAAACAGAGACACTGCTGCAAGGGGATACACTTGCACATACACACACTCAGAATTGCCACTGTTGGGATTATAGCCCCTATCTATCTAGTTGTATTGAATATAATGCTATGTACATATTGCATGCACCACAGAGCTTATACGTTTGGAGAGTGTCTGCCACTGCTGTTGGGGTGGATCACATCAGCAGCTGTTGACAGGGAGGCCACTGTTGTGGAAGACACTAGTCACAGGGCCAAAAAAACATTGACCATTGTACAGACATAGGCCTGTTGTGCAAGTGTATGATGCTGTATGTGGAAAATCTAAACACACACACACACACACACACACACACACACACACACACACAAAAAGTGGCTGATGTCAAATTAGAACCCCTACCTACCTACTAAGACACGCAGCTCACTGTACTAGTTGCACACACCTCTGGTAACAATTGGTGTGCAAGTGGCTGCAGCACTACATCACTCTACACCTTTCTGTGTGTGCCTCTCTCTCTCTCTCTCTCCCGCTCTCTCTTTCTTTCTCGCCATCTGTCTCTCAATATATTATATTTTGTATCTATATAAAACTCTACTGATACATATATATTGTATATGTGCCACATACTGATAGATAAGGGTATTTATGTCTGATAGGGATAGGAAGAGACAGTTAGGTATACATAGTTATCTGTATGCACAGAGATATATTGACATCTCAGTTCTATAGGCAGACATGGGCTGAAATTAGCTAAGTGTAGAAGCATGCCCAATGTGACCATCAGTACTTGCAAGGGGACTGCAGTCCAGACCTACCTGTACTCCAGTCCAGGATTTAGTGTGCTACAGCCAGTTGGCTGCTGCACCAGATTACACAGTCCAGCACCTCCCTGAGCATGTTCATTGAATTCCCCAGCTGTGTGATGGCCATAATATCTGACTCATACCTAGGGTGTGTACAGATTGTATTAGACTGAACAGGGTTTTTCATCTTAAGTCTAGTATGTTTTACATAGCAATGTGATTTCCTGGTATATCAGTGGCAGATCATTATAGAATGATGTGAGGAACTGCTGACAGACATTGAAGTTACTGACTCCATACACAGCAGGGAACCCATGCTACTGCATAACCTGTTCTACTCTGCATTTTATACATTTGCCTGGACAGTAGTTCATCCTTCTCCTTATCTGTGGCCTTTGTTCTGCTTCTGCTCTTGTTTTTTTTTACAGTTGCAGCTCTATATAGTGGTAGGTATGCTCTGACTGGGGTACAAGATGTAACACTACACACAGGGTTACATACTTCACACTTCTGAGTGTATCTGTTTTGCAGTATGTCCAGCATTGCACTGCATATGTCTGTTCTGGTCCTTAGACAGTTTGTGTTGTATTGGTATTATAATGCTACAAGGTGCCCATTCCTCTCAACTTGTTAGATCAAGACATCTGGACAAAGCCATATATAAAAGTGGGACACAGGCCCAATAATAGGAACAAATTTTTAATATTGCTCTTACAAAGTTAGACAGTTGGTAGAATAATAGGTTTTGTATTAGCATGACTTTTCTGAAGGGTATGAAGTCTGCATCTCAAGTGTCTGTCATTATTTTCTAACATCAACCTTTATTGATTTGCCACTAGTTTTCCCGAAAACTGCAATGTTATGAAAAATGAAGCAGACATTTGAGGCAAAACTGTGGACATTCTGTGAAACTCTGTACATTTGAGAGTTATGCTGGTGCCCACTGACTTGTTGTATGTACTGACGCAATTATGTAATGGCCTTGACATCCTGCTGCTACTCTGAATTGTTACAACCTGCACAACCTGCTGTTCTACTAGCCACTGTGTAGGTAACTCAGAGATATCTGTGACCCCCTGTCCCTCCATTATCTCTGGTATTGTCCAGCTTTCTTGCAGTATCAAATAGTGACATATGGACAGTCTGTAGAACTCCTACCATAGCTGTAGCTCACATGAAAAATAGTGGCACAGCCAGTCTCAAACCATGAACACCATCAACCATGGTAATGTACTTAGCCCACTAAGCCACAACAGCCACCTGAAAGTGCAGTTTAATTCCTGACATTATCAAGCACAGACATGCATAGCACATTGATCCCTGCATATTGTGGGAATAGAACATGTCACCAGGTTGATTGGGACAGCCCTGGGATTGTGTGGTCTGCTGCTATTACCTTACAAACATAATGTGGGTGTATATTATAAGTCCGAAAGCGCAAATGTCAGAACGCGGAAACTTCAAACTGGGAAGACTCTACCCTCATCAGCAGGTGATGCTTTGATGTGGACATGAGAGCAGTCTATGGCACCCAGTAACTCAGGGTAGTGTGTACACCATGGAAGAGATGCATACTGCTGGTCCTCGCCTCATGGGTCCAGGGTAAATATATGAGCTCACTGGCATGTGTTTGCATGGCAGCCAGGAACTGGTGGAGTACCCTGGATGCAGATGCCTGTGAGTCCCCCATCATGTCCCCAGTAGGTCTTTGAAAAGGATCTGCAGCTAGTATTCTAAGGGTTACACATACCTTTGTTTACACTGGGATGGGGTCCCCTCTGTTGGCTGTGGGTCTGAGTTGAGGGAGGCAAAGCTCGGTGAGTTCCTGTAGTATGTCCCTGTCTACCCTGTAGCGCTCTACTATCCCCAGCTCATGTAGCCCCTGGAAGGTTACCCTGGGCCTGAACACTCTTCTCCTTCTCAGTCTAAGCCTATTGTCAGCATCAGCACCAGCATTGACCTCAGCCTCTAGCACATACAGATGTGGCTGAGCAGCAGCAGCCCCTATCTTTTTGTCAGTTAAAATTCCTAAATGTGTACTCCAATGGTGCAGAGTATGTGGGAAAAATCAGATTGTAGGGTGTATGCATACTTTATAGTGGTGTGCTGCAGATGTAGCCTGTGTGATTGGCTGACTATGATGCATTCCACCTGCCAGGTTTATCACTGAAGGTTTTTAATGGCCCAGTGGCAGTGGAACAGGACTTATCAGTCATTTATACTTGATTGGATTTCCCAGGCTATTTCCTTTTATTTTGTTTATTTATTTTTATTTTGTTCACTGCTAAGCACTCTGGCATGGTGCTCAAACCCGCACTGCTAGAATAAACAGTGCTCAGCAGTCTGGACACACCCCCATACACAAACACACTCAGCTTAGCTTAAACCAGCTAAAACACGTGCCGAGGTGCTGAACACAACTTAGCTGCACAGGACACATACACCCTGCTTAGCTGTGCTTAGCTGAGCACAAACGGGCACCACTGAGCTCCAATCCCCTTAAACATAGCATGACACACTCCTTTTTGATGTCAGCTACCTGTTCTACTACTACCTATATAGTTCTAGGCCTACCACAGGATGTACCTGCCGACACACTAGTCTTTTTTGCAATTCAGTAACCTCAACTCATTTGTATACAGCTACTCAGATATACCCTGGATACTTCACTACTCCAGGGCCTGCCTCCTTAGTAACCACTGAAACCTGCCATTGTACACTCTGCATGAAGGGCACTATAATGCATAATTTTTGCAAATGTCTCAACATTTTAATTTTTTTTTTTTGCATAACGGCATGTTTGCGCATTGCTGCGCACCATGCAAATGTAATATATGTATTAAAAAAATAATGATTTTTTACTGATTTACATTGCTTTATGCACTCACTGGCCAAAGTTTTGGCCATTTGCATGCCTACAGTGCAATATCCAACCTTTTTTGGGGGCTTTTACAGCCCCTGTTTAAAATTTACATTTTGGTACACTTTTTTTTTTCTGTGTACATTTCTGACAGCAACACGGCACCTACACGGTTGCCTTTCTGCTTAATGGATCTCAAATCACCCTCATTTGCATGGATTTCAAAAGCTTATGAGGTGATTTTCATTCCATGGACACTTTCGTGTCTGCACGCTCGTGCCCGCCCCTCTGCTCTGTTTATTGGATTGCTCGGTGAACAGGTTCTGTGTTGGGGCCATGCCACTATACCTACATGGAAAATGACTCCATGTAGGCTCTTTCTAATATCTCCATAAAATATAATCTCACCTTCCGCTGACAACTCTAATAACTGAATTTTCTGGAACAAGCTGAAGCAAGGATCCCCTTGTGCTGCATATTTCCAACTGTGTCTAAACTTAATTCCTACTCCTTTTAAATTCTGCATGAGTGTGTGTGTGTGTGTGTGTGTGTGTGTGTGTGTGTGTGTGTGTTTGTATGTGTGCACACACGCGCGTGTGCATTGGTGTGGGTGCGTGTATGGAAGTATCCATTATGAACAACATAAATTAAAAAAAATGACAGACGTAGATATATACATATACACATATACATATACATACACACACAGAGACACACACACACAGACACAAACATACACACACACACACACACACACACACACACACACACACACACACACACACAAAGACACACGCATATATATATATATATATATATATATATATATATATATAGAGCACTTTTTCGTTAGAAGTTAAAGTTGTATGAGTATATACGCACACACACACACACACACACACACACATATATATATATATATATATATATATATATATATATATATACATATATATGGATTCACTTCAGAAGCTTGAAATACTGAAATATCGAATTTCAGTATTTCGAGCCCAGAAAACCGAATCCTGAGAACAGTGAATGTTCAGAAGCGCAAAATTCAAAACCTCGGATACCGGAAGTTTTGAATTTTGCGCTTCTGAACTTTCGCTGTGGTAATTTATTCAGGTAAATGCGTATGTTTGTTAAGGGTTTTGGGTAGGGGCTGTGGAGTGTGTCAGTGTGTCAGTATGTCAGTGTGTTTTGTTGCTTTGATGAGTGTGTGCGAGGAGAATGTAGCTTGCGTGGTGTTTTTTTGTGTGCGTTTGTATGTAGTGCGACCTCGGAGTAAGATTATTTAAGTAGGGGGGTGTGGGGGGCATAGTAGAGAGGTTATGTGTGTGTGTGGGGAGAATGGTGTGTGTGTCTGTGTGCAGGAGTACCACAAAATTTAAAATCTCCGGTGTGCAACATTTTGAATTTCATGGTTTTGAGTTTTCGTGGTTTTGTGGATTCGGTTTTCTGGGCTGGAAATACTGAAATTTGATATTTCAGTATTTCGAGCTTCTCAAGTGAATCCATATATATATATATATATATATATATATATATATATATATATATATATATATACACACACACACACACACACACACACACATATATATATATATATATATATATATACATATATACACACACACACACACACACACACATATATATATATATATATGTATGTATATATATATATATATATATATATATATATATATATATATATATATATATATATAGGTCCCCTACAGAAGGCCGACAGCTCACAACAACGACACCCACATCGCTGATACCAAAAGCCCACCACACGAAATACCAAACAACAGCGCTATTGCAGAAAAAAGGAAAATAACATTTCCTTTTTCTGCTAACAGGGGGCTCCATCCCCCTGCACCTCCTGTGGGGGGCTTCTCCCCCCCGTAACTTTAATATACCAACTCTGAGATCACACTACAGTGCAAGAATGCAAATATTTCCATTCCGCACTATGGAGACCTACCGTTTCCCAGCTGTCAGTATTTCGTCTATCAGCCTTTTGGTGCCGGTGATGTGGGTGTCGGTGTTGTGAGCTGTTGGTCTTCTGTAAGGGACCCATACTTCTCTTAAGCGACAACACAGTTTGTCGAGTAACAGAAGACTGGACCCACTTAAGCGAAAGTGCACATCATCGAAAGTGCACTTTCGCTGAAGCCAGTTACAGTGGGGATAAGGAAATATATCCTTTTCCCACTGTAATGCGATCTCAGAGTTGGTATATTTAAGTAGGGGATGTGGGGGGCACAGGCCCCCACATGGGTGGTGCAGGGAGGCTTGCCCCCCTGCATAGTTTCAATTTAATTTTTTGTTTTTCTGACAATCGGCTTCAGTGAAAGTGCACTTTCAATGATGTGCACTTTCACTTAAGTTGATCCGATCTTCTGTTACTCGACAAACTGTGTTGTCAATTGATAGAAGTAGACCCATATATATATATATATATATATATATATATATATATATAGGTCTACCTGTTATTATTGAAATCCCACTTCATCAAGTTTCTAAACAACGGGCTGACTTTGCTGAACACTTACTTGGATTAACTCTCAGATCACTGGAATTTTACTGTGGGAAGGTAACCACTTGGCCACCATGGGGAACTTTGCCCTTTTCTCCACTGTAGTGCAATCTCAGAGTTGGTATATTCAGTTGGGGAGGTGTGTTTGATTTGCTTCGGTTTGATTATTTAGTCATGGATGTTCATTTAAGCTTTCTAAATGCAGAGGAAACTCATGCCTTTCCAGATGATTGTGTAATAGATTGCATATTGTATATCGAAACTGATGTTTAAAAATTTTGGAGAAATAAAAATAAATAACAGTTTGATAGAGAAAAGAAGGTGGGAAAGATTTTCTGCATCATAGCTGAAAGACACAAACAATCCCCACAAATTTTTTTGCTGGGAAATGACACAAGGGGGTGGGGGGGGACAAATTACATGGAGGACCGACTACACCTCTGAATAATGCTAAAAGAAGAGCAAAACTACATGCCTTGTTTACTGTATGGATTTTTACATATAACTGGTTCACAACACTGCAACATAACTGCAAGCTGGATGATGCCTTTGAACATTTTATTACTTCAGACCCTGATCTGACTGAAGTAAAATATGTTGAATCTTGTGCACAGGACTCAGCTGGAGGTACAGCTAAAGGTAATAATGTGGTTCAACATGTGGTTACTTGAATGAGAACATACACAGGCACTCTCTAACTCTTTTTACCTAATTATATTCTTCTCTACTGTCAAATGGGATTATGGAGCAATCTTTGGTGATGCTGCTGCTGGTATATCCAGCATGCACTGGTGTTTCAGCTTCATTCTTCAGTTTATCTGCAAGTCCAATGGATTATGGCATTTCATAAACACTAGTTTCATTGAAAGGATGTATTTAATTGTGTTGGTAAAGCTGTACATTCTGCATGCTGTATTCTGTTAAGGCCTGTATGCTATTATGGATATTTGTTTGGTGAAATAGTCATATTAAGTTGAAGTGCTAATAATGTGATAATTTTTAGGGGTATACTTTCTATATTGTTTTCCTTCACTGGTTGAAGGTTTGGTACTAGTGGACCCCTGTGGTTAGCATCTTTATTGTTTAGCCCAGTGGTTCTAGTTCCTAACACTATTATGTAATATCTACTAGTCAAGAAAAAATGAAACTGATAAGTTAGTGTGATCTGTGCATTTCAATTTCAAAACAAACGCTTTTGGTACTAGGTTATGTCACATTACTCTGGTAACTTTGGACATGGTTCCAACTTGGACCAGTCTTCACATACATTAGTGCAATAAAATTAATTTCTTGTAATGTGAGAGGTATAGCAACACCTCATAAATGTAGTGTATGTTTTAATGAGATCAACAAGTTTAAACCTCATATAGTCTTCTTGCAAGTGACAAGTTAAAGAAGCAATATTAGAATTTTATTCAGAAAGAGTAGAAAGGATAGGTTGGTTCTAGATACGCTCTTTAAGCTAATATGGTTACCTTGGTTTTAATACATAATCCATGAACTGATCACCTGAGCCAATTATACATGATAAGAGTTGCAGATGGGTTGTATCTAAAGTTAAAAAAAACATAACCTACCAATCCTTCTAAGATGCTTTTATGGCACACATTTGGATGACTCTAAACCTATGAATAACTTCTGCAATGCTCTTCATGAATTAAGTTACTGGCATTTGGTAATGATGATAGGATGGAAATTCAAAATAGCCTTGGACCCTCTGACATATAGAACTCATAGGAGTCCATAAAAGGCAGTTGAAGTGCTCATGGCTACACATGACTTTATTAAGACCTGCAAACTTGTTGACTGCTAAAGAACCTTCCATTCAGAGTTAAAGAGTTAATGTATGCTGTTCTGGAATCACAATACATAAATACATAGATATATCTTTCTGAGTGCAGTAAAAATTAACTGAGAGAACTGGATTGCACACGACTGCTCATCTGTCAGTATGGGAAGTGTTGGGTATGGTAGACAACTGGAAGTCTGGCAAAGTTTCATTGAAAGAAAAGCACAGTAACAACACAGTAAGGGCATATATTTCATCGGATGCAACATTACTAAATGGCACCAATGAGCTTGCTCTTGCTTTAATACCATACAACTTTATAGCAGATAAGTTAGTTGCATTAGAATATCTGAATGGTAGAATATCACAATTGGAGGAAGACTTCATAAGGACAGGAGGCTGACCTGGAGTTATGAAGGAGCAGATCCTGACTTTGATATAGGAATTTAGAGCCATTTAGTTTAACTTCATAAACACTAGATGGGAACAATGGAAAACATGCTAGTGGCCAGGAGTATAACAGACATCAAACTTCTGGTATATAAATTTAAAGGCAAGAAAAGAAAAATGCAAATTCTTGCCCTGAAAGACAGGTTGGGGTGCCTGCCGACCAACTGTCACACTGAATCAAATTGTTTGCTACATTTAATAAGCTATTTTACAATAAACTTGATGTCAAACTAGAAGATAGGTTCAATTTTTTTGCAGCTTTTCCCTTCCACAGATGCGAGAATGAATGAACTCACAACTTTATAAACCTATTACTCTAGATGAAGATAAAAATCCATATTAAGCATGCCAAAGGGGAAGGTGGCTGGACCTAATGGGTTAGCCGCAAACATTTTATTGCCAGTATGGCAATGAACTTGGCCCAGTCTTGTACAAGTTATTTCTACAAAGTGAGAGAACTGGTCGACATCCATTTTATTCTAGAACCACATTTTTTGTATTGATGCTAAAAAAGGACAGGATCAGGCTCTGAACAATCTAGTTAGGAATACATCCATATCTTGCCTTCCTCAGGAATTTAAATCACCAAGGTTTTATTACAGGCAGGTAAGGGGGCACATAATTAGTTAGGGTATAGCTCAATCTGATAATTTTTTCCAGATTCAGTGGGCTAAGTTCATCTCAATTCCATTAAAAACCTTCTGCACTCATCTGTCTAGGTCATGTGATTGATTTGATTGGCACTTTCTCTGAGACTTGGAAGTATATACTATACAAAGGATCTTTTTAGACAAATGCAAACTACTATATTCAGACTTGTATACCAAAAGGAACACTAATGGTTTATTGTCTGTGGCTATTTCTGTTTCAAAAGGCACCTGCCAAGGCTTCTCTCTCTCCACAGTGCTAGTCATGCTGGATATCAACACATTAATTGCCTTTATTCAAGAAAAACACTGTAAGACAACTATCACCTTTCCTGGTGTACTATATTCCCATGTATATGGTTTGCAGGTGATGGGGTAATATGGATACCCAACCCTCATAATAATTTGAAACATACATTAGAATTACTAGACATTTTGTGGAAGTTCTTCCACCTCTGTCTTAATAGGGATAAATAATTCTTATTCCCACTAAACCAAGCTAGTAGAGAGGTTAAACCAGCAACAGATGTGATAAGAATAAAAACAATGTCTACTTGCAAATACATGGGGATGCTGCGGTAGCGTTGTCACCTCACAGTAAGACGTTGTCCTGTTCGATTCTCAACTAAAGCGTCTTCTGGGTGGAGACATGCGTGAATGAGCGTACCTTCGTTGAAGGTTGTGCATCAGGCCTGGCAAGTCGGCACGTAAAAATTTACTGCCAATCATTAGCGGACTGGAGTTCTGCTGTGGCATCCCCTAACCGGGAAAAGCTGAAAGATACAACATGTCAGTGATACTGGATAAAAATGCCAAACCTAATACAGCTGAGATGACTCAACAAATGCTGACTGAGTGGCATCTTTTAAGCGTTCTGTTTCTTGCTGGAATCAATGTCATTAGGATATTCTTTGTACATGGATTAATATTTTTATGCAGACATTTGCCTAACCTATGCATTATCTGATACCCACAAACTTTCCAAAAAATGATGATGAGATTTCTCTGGGAAAAGACAATATCTACAAGATCTAGGGAAGAAACTCATCAGTTCCATTGCTCAAGGAGGTTTGCAATTGCCTGATTTACCATATTACTCTATAGTAGTAGCCCTAATTCAGATATTACACTTGAATGAGTTGAGGCCAAAGTTATTTTTATCATTTCTGGGGAATGAGTTTTAACCATCTTAATACAGAAGTTAAATTGCCATGTTGTGATGCTTTAAGCTATCCTCTCTGTTTCATTGTTATGTTAAGAATGTAAAGAATTAAAGAGGGTTTGACCAGGTTTAGTAAAGTCCAGAGAGGAATCTCCGTCTTCTTTTCTCTGTTTGATTAAATTTGGAGTTTTGCACAAATGGATTGTGAGCAATTCTAGGGATTTCGTTTGTCTGCTGAACATTCATTGGGTAGAAAGTACAGAGGAAAATACTTCAGATATGGACTAGATTGAGGTATTTAGAGGCTAATATGCTTGGAGTATACCCAGTTCTCCTCCTTTACTCTGTATAAAATGATCCATATTGGGCATCTTTCCCTGGATTGATTAAGATATAGGAACAACTCCATACAAATTTCTCATTGGTGTTGTAATTTTTTCAAGATGGTTACTTCCCTATCATATGGTTATGTCTGGTTGTCAGGCTGATATGGAGTGACATATATTATGCCTGTTGTTGGGCATCACGTTACTTTACTTAATTAAAATAATATTAGGTTTAGTGTCTGAGGGATTGTTAGAGATGATTACCTGATCTCCAAAATACACTGATCAGCCATCAGAAATATAAAGCAGCTACCTTACTGATTATTTTTTGGTTTTGGGGGAAACACAAAGCTGAGTGTAATGGAATTTTTTAGCAAGAGACACCAACTCATTGTTAACCCAGGTGCTGAAGTCATCAATCAAAGCTAAGTGCCTGTGAACTAAAACTGAGTCAGCGAGGAAGTCAGTGAACTCCTATGGGATTGTAATCATATAAAGAAAGTATAAGATCAAATACAGATTATATAAGCATGCAGCTCACATTCAGAATTATATAAAGTAAGAGGAACCTTCAAGTTTCGTATTAAAAACATGTCAATAGCCTAATTATAGAGATACAATGTGATTGAATAGTTGTTTCATTTCTTGTTATAATAGAGAATTGACCACAGGCATCAGTTGCCCCTCTAGTGGAAGACATTTAAAATAGTATAAATAATCAGTTTAAAGAGTGTTAGCTGAGGACTCCAACACAGCTACAAAATGTTTAAGAAACAGAATATTAATAAAACAGCAGAGCAGACATTGGTTAATATTCCTAAAATGTTTAAGAAACAGAATATTAATAAAACAGCAGAGCAGATATTGGTTAATATTCCTTCATATTTAAAGTAGTGACATCTTATTAAATGTAAACAGTCACCCACAAAAAGTTTTTAATGATAATGCAAACTACACACCAGTAATGGGAATATAAATGGCTAAATTCCAGAAAATGGCAAAGCCACCAATCTAGAACCTCTATAAACTCTGCAGTCCTGATGTAACAGTAGAGTCCTGTAATGTATGTTTCCTCTGGTGCTGTATATAAAGCATTCTGTGTCAGTAAATTAATTAATGTCTACATGCTGTAAGAAGACAATGTTTTCTTTCCTCTGTACCATGACGTAGGAATTCTAAAACTGTCTGAGGTCCCTTTGTTTGAGTGGTTTATAAGAAAGCTATCTCACAGTGGGCAGTTTAATGTGTGTGACTCTATGATCTGTGAGAATAAGCATGGAGCAATGGAAGTGTCCTCTGACCTATAAGGCTCACTCACAGTTATAATCAAATGCATAATCCAGAGGTCCAGAATTGACAGTGAGACAGATGGTTGACATCTCTGATGGAACAGAGTTCTTACAGTAAAGGCATTCTCTTTGTAATAGATATGATTTGTGAGTGCACTCTGTAGATTCAGTGGACATTGCTTACAGTACATTTTGGATATGCTGTGGGTAGGACTTGAACAGTGGACCTTAGTTGCAGTGATTTCCTGTGTGCATGCTGTAAGTAACACTTGCTTTGTTCCCCAGAAATTTTTCTTATCTTGGCTCTCTGTGGAATGTGAGTCATTGGTTTGTCAGTGTAGTCTGTGAGATTAGTAGGATTTTAAGGGTGAAATCTATATTGTGTTGCAGAAAAGAAGTCAGATTAAGTGGTCTGTAATTCCTTGAGTCTTTAATGTAGTCTTAGCATTGACACTACATTACTGCAGTAGAACTCAGTACCTTGAGACCACCCAAAAGTCTACTAATTCGAAGGAGATGTTGCACTAGATTTGAAAACATAGTGCATTACTTCAACATGAAATTCTGAAAACATTCTGAAAAATACAGTATGCCTTATCACAGTCCTAACTGACTCACAGTCATAGCCCACTGCTGGTGCTCAGTTTGCAACAAATGTAGATGCCGCATTGACATTTTCTCCCACAGCAGGAAGTCGATTAGTGAACTATTGAAACTTTCTCTTCACTGCTGCTATCGCCTTGTTGAAAGCTATCAGTAAGCACTTTCAGCTCAGCTGTTCAATGCAGAGCAGTTATTTCCCACTGTTGTTTAAGCTAAGCCATTTATTTGTTTCATAGCAGGAGAACATCTATTCTTTTGTCAATCACAAAAAATTAATGTGAACAACATCTCAAAGATCTTATGAGGCAAACTTAATAGATGTAGTAATGGCTGGAAGAAAACTATGACATTTAGCAGGGATATGGCCCATGATGCAGATATGAGAATAAATACATAAATAACATATATTTAAATAGTATTGTATTTTTCACATTTAGTACACAGTTAAACTTCTCATTAATATATGTCCATCTCCCAGTGACATATATTAAATGATTCATTGACATGTATCAAAATAAAGATTTTTGATCAAAGTGAAGATATCTTAAATCTTCAAGTAAATTGCGATTGAGAGGCAAAATAGTATGTCATTAACCTGCAATGGACTGAGATTTTATAAAAGGTGTCATATTGTAAGAAAATGCAAAGTGCACATGTACTGTATAATCTAGTATGTTGGTTTATGTCAGGTATTGTAAAACATTATAAACGATAAGCTTCAGTAGTTTATTAAACCAGAAGTACTGCAAGATACTATGATTACAAAATGTAATATTTGTTACCTTGCAATTTGTATAGCATGTGTGTGCCAGTAAGGTTCAGTTTGTAGAATACATGCATCAGAATCTGGAGGTTGTGGGCTCTAGGGCTTGATGATGAATAGTCACATCTGAGATACCTGCATCTGAGAACAGCACGGATGAATGACAATATTATACAGACTGGATGTGCCATCCTTCTGACAAATCATTCAGCTAAGGTGTTTTCTTTAAATGCCAGTCCTGGTGCTGCCCTTCTGGCTGCCACATTACACATAATGTGTATCTCTTTAAGTGAATTTCAATGGATTCTACTCAGATAGCCTGTAAAACTGAATCTGCACATGCTGAAAGTTTTCTAAAGATCCAGATATGGAGTTTGCCTTTTGCACTCTCTTAAGTAATAAAAGAAATCTGTAGTAAAAAAAAAAAAATCAACAATAGCAGAGCTGCCTTGTCCGGTTTGTCTGATGAGGTTTTGTTGAAAAGCTACTTAATCAGAAAACCAAATACCTTAAATTATGCAGCTCATACATTCATTCATACATAGTGGCATGCAACTTATCGGGTTTTGCAGGATGCCATGTAAAGGACTCATCATTACTAATAATGCACATAAATCAACTCCTGATATTTTATCTGCTTAGCATTTTGTATTCCTATCATACATAGCTGTTCTCAGCCAGTATTTTAAAACAACATGTAAATACTATGGAGTCATATTGTATAAAGATTTGCACAATAGGGAATAAAAGGGTCTATATCATATATTCGAAATTCCAAAATATCGAACACCATCAGTTCGAACTTGGAATTTCAAATATTGATAACATCGAACGCTCAGAATAGCGAATGTTTTCCCAGGGAAAAAAATTGCTGTTCCGAGAAACATACACTCAACACAAGCACACCAAAATAAATAAACCGCAGACATACAGTTAACAAAATCCAACCCCACACTAAACCATACGAAATATTACTAGCTATCCACTTACCAAACCCGCACCCTAACCCTAAGGTCCGTAACTATCGCACACATACGCTACGAATCTATACACAAATAAACTAATGAATACACATACAGTTAACAAAACACAACCCTACACTACACCATACATACATTATTAACTATCCACTTACCTTAACCCACACCCTAACCCTACGGTCCATAACTCTCACACCACAGTGGAGGAAATAGCGAAGCCATGGAACGGCCCACCAAAATCTTGCCCTAGGTAAGATTTCGATATTCTGGGGCGTCGCTATTTTGACCATTCTATGTTTTGGGTTCAATATTTTAACTTTCAAAGTTTTACATCTTGGAAGTTATGATACAGAACCAAATAAAATGGCATTTATGCTCATATACTACAATCAATGCTTCAACTGCACACCTTTAATGAAAGCACTGCTAGAAAAAATTTGAAATATATGGGTATTCGTTTTACCAAAGTAGACCCATATATATATATATATATATATATATATATATATATATATATATATATATATATGTATATATATATATATATATAATCTATATTAAATCAGCAAACACTTAAAAAGTGAATGCTGATTTACTGACCCTATGTAAGTGAAAGCTTACAATCCTGAACACTTAGAACAGTGATTTTTTTTTCCCAGGGAAAAAAAAAAATTGCTGTTCCAAAAAAGGAAAAAAAGACCCCTTTAAAACATTACATAAAATGGTGGGGGGTTCGCCCTCCAGACCCCGCGACATAGGGGGCTCTACCCCCCACACCCCCGTTCTTAAATATACCAACTCTGAGATCACACTACAGTGATGGAAATGACAAAATAACAAAGGCGACCAAGCAATTTATTTCCAAGGAAAATAATTCTCTTATATGCCATTTCGGTAGTTTGGCGTTTTGTGCTTTCAAGTTCCATCAAGAGAATGCGTCTTCAATCATAAAATAGGGATGTATGTGTGTGTGTGTGTGTGTGTGTGTGTGTGTGTGTGTGTGTGCCCAAATACCTGAAGTTCATTCTTCATTTGCAAACCGAAAAAGCTGCAGGCACGCCCAAGAATGTCATAAAACAATTTTTCCGCTAATTAGAGTATAAATGAAAGTTTATAGCTATAATAACCCAGTCAACTAAGTTCTCACTTATGGTTGTAGACTGTAACAACTGCCCTGACTTTCAGAAAAAGTAAAACCAAGATGAGTTTATCTGTTCAGCTTGAATGGCATAGACAAACAAGAGTTATAGACATGATTTCCCACACCGGAACAATGAATATTTAAAGGCAAAGGAGCCAGCAATATTTGGTTTGCATTGCACCTCTGACATCCTTTGATATATATTATATTATATTATATACATACATACATATATATATATATATATATATATATATATATATATATATATATATATATAGGGTTCCTATCAGTTCGTCGAAACTTCAGCAGTTCGAACACCATATGTTCGAACTGTGAAGTTCAAAAACTGATTATCACGAAGCCGCTGAACACCAAATTCATTCCAAGGGAAAGAAGTAGGTGGGTCGTTTCTGCAGCTTCACTATTCTCTCCACTGTGGTGTGAAGGTTATGGACCGGGTTAAGGTAAGTGTGCGATAGTTACGGACCTTAGGGTTAGGGAGCGGGTAAGGTGAGTGTGCGATAGTTACGGACCTTAAGGTTAGGGAGCATGTAAGGTGAGTGTTCGATAGTTATGGACCTTAGGGTTAGGGAGCGGGTAAGGTGAGTGTGCAATAGTTATGGACCTTAGGTTTAGGGTTTGGGTTAAGGTAATTGGATAGATAGTAGTGTATGTACGGTTTAGTGTAAGGTTAGAAGTAGGGTTTTGTGAAGTGTATATGTGTGGATTATTTATTTTGGTGTGCTTGTGTTGTGTGTGTGTTTTCTTGGAACAGCGATTTTTTCCCTGGGAAAAAAATTGCTGTTCTAAGCCTTTGATGGTTTTGCACTTCGAGGTTAGAAGTTCAAACATATGGTGTTCCAACTTCTGCCATTTCATCAAAGTGATATAGACCCTATATATATATATATATATATATATATATATATATATATATAGCATTTGGACTTAGGTTTATATGGTTAATGTGCACTGCAGCCTTGAGTAATAACCAGTCCTTGCAATTCCCAGATTAGCTCAACACTGTACAACTATAGAGTTATAATCACCGGCACCCCAGGATTTCATACAATTCAGAATGAGCCCAGAGATTCCTATAGCAGTTTGAAAAAAAGTTAATTAGTACTCAGACAAAATCACTGTGCATACATGATCACATTTTTTTCCAGAATGGAGGTGTGTTTTTTTGTTAAATGGCAACTCTCCAGCACTGACACCCTAGTTTCTAAAGTTTAGTCAAAGATAATGAAACATGACCAGACAACCTCGATTAGTTTTAGAATAACCTAGCCTTTAAATACTTTAAAGGTAGCAATTAGCTCCGAATAGCCATCCTTCATGCATAGAACACTACACAGTTATAGGTACTAATAAAATGCATAATCTTCTTACAAGAGAGTCTAACACAAACACATGACTGTTGCCAAAGTCACAGATTAAAGCACAATGTGAAGAAGTGCATTATAGTGCCTTTTGAGAAATTATTCACCAAAGGTAATTTAAAACTCCCTTAAGAGTTGGCCTAGTAGCTAGGGATCTAGGAACATATGTAGACAGTAGTCTAGCCTTTGACCAACACATTGCCAAGATAGTAAGAAAATCATTCTATGTGTTACCCACCTCATAAGGAAGGGTAGGACATCCAAGTCCAAGGAAGTTATAGTATCACACTACTCAGACCTTATCAGACACATCGTTGAGCACAATGCCCCCTTCTGCATATACCTAACCAGGCACTTGCAACAGCTGGAACACCCTCAAGGGTTCCTCACCAGAAGAATCTAGGAAATAAATACCCTGTGATACACAGATTGCATAAAGCCTGATCTCTATACTCAGTCTCCTACAGGTTACTGACAAGTGATCTATGCCTGACATATAAGGCATTCTCATATCCATCTTTGATTGATCTCTTGCACATCCACAAAACAAACAGCAGCAAAACATTAGATCCAAGGACCTGAACATTACTTGTGACATAACTAGAACATGCTTAGAGACTGATATGTGTCTTAAAAGGTCCCGACACTGTCGAATAAGCTCTGCATCACTTGAAGAACTCATCCCTGACTACTGATACTCAGGGACACAACTGAGTTGTGTTGCATGACTAGGCCTATAAAGAGCCTGAGGATCATTAGACTAGTATAAACGTATGGACATTTGAACTTTTAAGCTAATACGTAAAACATTACTTACAAGCATTCAAAATTAGGTGACACAATTACTTGAAATTAGTAAGTTAGTGCATTTTCTATTCAAACAAATAAGCAAAGAGTACAAGCCTTGCACAACAAATTGAAAATAAAACATTAAAAACAGATATATAATACTCAGAAAAAAGTTATATAACAACTGAAGCAGAAACTAACTTGCTTTTACATCTGATATATACATTTCAGAGTGCTTACAGGCAATATAATACAGTTTGGGTTCTCTCTCAAAAGGTATGCTCAGGCAATAATTCTTGTAATTTTAAATCTGACTTGACAGTTAGTAGAACTGGCCTGGTGGTCTGACCACTTGCTTGCCCATTTTGGCTTAGAGCAGCTGCACTATAATACCTGATCCTAACATGAAGGCGACATATGATTAATCATATTACTACAACGGGCCTCTGCTGAAAACGGGCTACTGGCCCAGTCAGACATTTCCCGGTAAACAAATGTAAAATAAATGTAAAATAAAAGAAAAATAGCATTTTTAATTCTACACTCCTATAGTTTCTTCTAGATGACGAAAGAGGATCCCTTCATGTCTTAATCAATGGACTATTCGAGGTCATTGTCCTTGGCAACTGACTTACTTGTACAAAGGCTTGCATGGTCTGTCATTCCTAGAATATGAGTCACAGTTTGACCACAAGCTTCATTTTGTATGAAGAAAATAACACAAGCTGGAATGTCAATGGTGCTGTGGGGGTCTGTGGCATTACAAAGTTGATGCGGATGAGCGTTGTGCTACATGACAGGCTGAGCCTCCTGCAAGAAGACAGCTTACCTTTGCTAAGGTGTCTGATTTTTTTTTTCTGAAACCCTTAAAAGCAGGGAACGTTATGCGGGTAATTTTTTTGTTCCAGATTTTTAAAGCATAACTTAAATTTTTGGGGAATTCATTCTAGAAGACAGTTGTTAAGAGAGCCACATTCTGTTCCTCTAAATTATGCATGATAGACTATGAGGAGATACAGGATCATTTTTGACTTATATATCCTTTGACTCATCCATTTATAGTGGATTTTTTTGTATATGCATGCGAGTATGTCAGTATGTTTGTATAGCTCAAGCAGCATCTTTCCTAAATGGTGGTAATGCTTTCAGTGATTTAGTCTATGACTTAAAAAAAGATAGCCACATTTATGCTAAGATGGATTTTTTTTATTAGTTTTCTTAACCATCCCCAGGTTAAATCTTGCATAATCAATGCTGGTACAAACCTGAAATGTAAATTCCCTTTGGAAAAGAGTAACAAATTCTGAGACTGAGCAAGCATTTTCTATATGCTTCAGCTAGACTAAAAATTATTTCTGGACTCTGAGTATTGCTAACTGGCACTAACCGTTTCAATACTGTGATGCAAAACTTGACAATGACATTTTTCATTTGCACTTTCTGATCTGTGGCAGATATTTTCATTTGCTAAATCTAAGGTCCCAACAGACTTGGATAAAGTCAAAGAGTTTTTCCCCATCTTTGCAAATCATTCATGGCTACACTGACTAATATCTCTAATGGATAAAACTAAATGGACCATTCACTGAGCCTATCAATGCAAAATTAACAATTTCAAAGACTGTTAAAAACAGATGTATGATGTAGCTCTTCTGAAACTGATTGCAGCTGTTTTAATATGCCTGATGTCATGTCTTCATGATTGCTGACTTATGTTTTGGGGATTAAGTCTACTATTTTACTTACTTCATTATATAGACTGATATAGGAAAAATTTTTTTTTTTTTGCCTTTTGCCATCCTTAGCTGTGGAACGTGGTATGTAGTATGTGCTAATGACATTGAACAATTCAAAGGAGAAGATGTCTTAAAAGAAAATATTTTGATGTGTTTATGGTTTCAATTGCTGAATATTTTTGTTGAGAAATTGCAATGTTACCAGAAGGGAGGAATTTTTTTCTTGAATTTATTTTGTATCACCTTCCTGCATCTAGTTCCTGAGTTCCTCACCCCAAAATATGTCTATGGTCTTGTTATATGTTGCAGAAGACTGAAACAGAAAACTAATGTTCCACAGCTTTTCAGAAAATGGAAATATATTGTCATGTATAGTACCTGACAGTTTTCTATTAGTGGTTTAACTATTAACTCACTGAATTTGCTCCTTATACATGACCGTGTTTTAGAGGAACATGGCATTCCACTCTGTCTGGCTCTCATTTGGAGATCTACTCATCACTCATTAGACCCATTAGTACAACGCCCCTTTTGGTATGTACCTCACAAGACATCTACAACAACTGGAAAGGCCAAAGAAATACCTCACAAAGAGGATTACTGGCCTCAAACTGATGCCCTATGCAAACCGTCTCAAAAAACTCCAGCTTTACTCCGTCGCATATCGCCTACTCAGAGGTGATCTCTGTCTAACATACAAAGCTATGTCAAACCCAGAACCGTTGGACATGCTCCACTTACAGAAATCCCAATCCCTCCGAGCTACATGCTCTAGGGACCTAAACCTTGTCACCACAATAAACAGAACATGCCGGAGGGATAGATTCCTGTCCCAGAGACTTCCCATACTCTGGAATAAACTACCTATCTATATCAAACAAAGCTCCTCATTAGCACTCTTCAAGAAAAATCTTGATGATTGCATGGGAAATAGGAAATTCACCCTGGGAATCACCTCTGTGGCTCTGCTCGACAGTGGCACAGGAAAATAATTTTCTTGGGTGGCAAAAGCCAGGGTACCTTTTTGGCTGGGCTTGTATAGGCCCCAGGGCCAATAGCCTAGTACCAACCTATGAACTCCTGCTGTTGGTGAGAAAACAGATATTATGGCACTGAAAATTGCTTCAAAATTTTCTCCACTTATATGCAAACATATCCATACAGTTTACTCTGTTATCTGTAACTCTAAGGAGTAAGTTTAACAGGAAGGCATGGTTGCAAAATGGTTGGAACAAAATCTAATATTAACAATCAAAGTTTACATGAAAGGCTCCAGTGTATGATAGTGGAAGTACCTCCGAAGTGGCTATAAACATTTTGCTTTCAGAAATAGAACCCAAAGACTAAGCAGAATCATTCTGGTCATTTTCTTATTTCATCTGAACCTGTTTCTTCATGTGACCAATGCATGATGTTTCTTTTGTATAATAACAGAACCCTTTATCAGAATTATTATTTTGTGAGAATGTCTTCTTAAACCAGATTATATGGGACCAGATAATCTGCAGCAGGTACTAAAGGGAGGTGGAATTTAGGGCCAGATATTTGCTTGCTCAAGAGTTGCATTGTCATCCGTGTGTAAGTCCAGTATATGACTGGGTTGCCCTATCCAAAGTGCACAGAATGTCCCTATCACTTTCCTGTCAATCTCCCATTTGTAAAGAAGATGAAGAAAGCTGGGGGAAACATCAGATCAGATTCTGCAAAACCAGGAAAAGTATTTCTCCAGATTTATGGCTGCAGGAGTTTTTAGAGGGGAGTTAAAAGGCATTGATTTCAGTACTGACTGCAAAAGCACTCTGCTCCCTTTGCTCAGTTTAGGCTCTGCCTAATGAACATGTTAGACAATGAACATGCTACACAAAAGTATCAAAGACTACACACAGAGGGACAGGAAAGCATAGGTCAGAAAGGCTTGAGTGGGTTAACAGGGGTAGCTATGGCACACTAAAAGTAGGATCATAGAGTAAGCCATGGCTGCTTCTCCAGAACAGGTAATCTGTGGAGTCCTTGTGTGGTCTGTATACTGCTAAGGGTGCATACCTGGGTGAGGTTGTTTGTTCTGTGTCAGTGAACTGCCATCCTCTCCTGGGTTAAGTATGTGAATAGATGCATAATTCCAATAGGGAACAGCTGCAGTTGCCTGCTATATCATAACTACATCTGCCCATTGGCTTTGTCCTAACAATTCAGTTACAAGGTGCACTAAGACTGCACATGCATCCCTTATCACACTAATGTAGACATCTGTGTAACTCCTGTGGGTTATGTTCTATGTCATTACTGCTTCTGCAATGGCGGAATGCAATCAAATCTACAGACAGAAGTTAGCTGCTTTTTTTATTTTCTTTTTTTTTTATGGGAGTTCTGACATCCAAGACAGTGGCACATGCATACACATCACTCATAAGCACTAGTTTGACCCCATTCATGCTAATGTGGCTAGATGGCACCTTTGAATATAAATCACTGTCTTTCAAAGATGTACATTCGTGACATGAGGCTATTCAACAGTAAAGTACCAGCATAGTATGCAAGTTTGCTGATTCATTCAAGATTTCCATGTGTATGCATTGCACATTTACAAGGTGTACTAGGTGTGACTCAGACTTCAATGCATATCACTGGATTACATAAGTGGAGATTGCTGCCAATGCTAGTGCCACATGGACAGTGCCTGTCTGGTGTGCAAAGCAGAACAAAATTATGCTGTCTCTTGCACAGCTAGTTTTGGGGAACAGCTGTTGGAGCTGTAAGCAGGTCCTTTCATGAATGTGGATATCTAGTATTACCTTGCATCTCTGTTTGTTTGGGCATGGTATCTATTGTTGAACAGTGGAGACATCAGTATGAGTATCTGCACTGTCATCATCCTGAATATCTCCATTTTGTGGAAAACACAGGTTAAGCAAAGTCATTAAAATTTGGATGGTGCAGTGGTGCAGCTGTAGCATTGTCACTTCACAGCAAGAGGTTCTCAAGTTCAATTCTTGGCTGTGGCACCCTTCTATGCAGAAGTCTGCATGTCCTCCCTGTGTTCTTGTGGGTTTCCTCCCATGTTACAAAGACATGTGTCTGGAGTGTTTCTCCCTGGGCATCCGCTGAAAATTGGCTTTGTTCTAAGTTGGACTTTCCCAGTAAACAAATGTTAAATAAAGTAAAAGTTGTAAATATTTACCTGTCTGTTGCTTACAGTCCTCCATTTAATGTATACTATTGTTGTTTATAACACATGCCTTCCTCTATTTCTATCTTTGTTTAGTGTGACAGATCTCAAGATATTCCAGATTGGCTTCTTTGGGAGTGTGCATGTCTCCTGAATGTGATATTGGTGGCAGCTACTGTGTTGTGGCATTGTGCTGTCTTGTTGGACCATACACAGAGCTGTGATGCTAGGACACATTGGGCAATATTTTTAGTGTAGCTTTGTCTGCTAGCTGCAACTAATAGAAATAATGTGGCAGTCTTTGGTCATTTGTTAAAATATAGTAGTGTACACTGTTGTCCTGCAAAATGGGAATCTGGTTGATTGTTCCTTCTTTGCATATGCACATCCTGCTGTTTTTCTGCATTTGGCTGAGTAACATACCTCTAGCATCTGATTGCTTACATATGAGTGTAGCATTATATTGATGAACTATCATTTGCATATCTCCATATCCACATGAGCTGCATGATTGCTTGTTTATCCCTTTTGCCTTTCTGCACATGCAAAACATCTAAAAGATGCTGCCTGCATCTGCAGGAGGCAGCAGAGGTCTCTTGTGTAGTGGGGCTAGTGGTATCCAGCATCTTCATGGATTGTGTCTACACTATCATTCTGAGTCATCTTAATATCTAATAATCCAATTTTGTCTTCTTCAGTGGGTCTCCATGCCCATCTGAGGCACAGCTGTGTCATGTGTGATCTGCTGGTGCTACAGCCAAGGCTGTGTTTGAGGCTGGTCACAAGTGTAGGAGTGTCTCACTAGGTGAAGGCTCTGGCCCATTCCAGGCAAGCATTCTGTCCAATTACAGGACCTGGCTGCCCTGAGATTGAGTATGTGTTGGAAGCTACTGTTAACTGGGTGATGCCAACTTGGTATTTATCCAGCAACACTTTTTGCAGTGAGTAAAGGAGTAGCTGGACCAGCTAGCCAGTGTCATCATTGTGTGTTGGATATCATGTAGTGTAAGTCTGAAGGTAATGTTTTTATTTTCTTTTTCTGTTTTTCTTTCTTTCTTTCTTCCTGAAATTGATTGTTACAATTTGGTATTGATACCAACCAGAGTTCTATTTTATGTTTGTGTAAATGGATGGTTTTGCAGTGGTGGCATATTCTTTGCCACCACTAAAAAGATTGTGCTTAGACAATTAGATAACAAACAGGATGGGCTGTTTTCAGAATTTGCATGTAATACAAGTGAATCCATGGACCTGACTTCGCATATAACTAACTTAATAATTAACTTCAATAATTGTTTTATTTTGCTACAAAACACATTGCAGTCATTCATATTCTATTTGTTTTCTGCAGATGCTCATAAGTAAGACTACATCTGTTACCATCTCTGATGAAATGATTCTTTGTGCTGGAGTTACCTCCCATGCATTTTATTTTCATTTAGTCCATGTTTTCTGTCCATTTGTATGTAGTACACAATACATTTCATCTCTTTTGATTCATTCAAGACATCTAAGCATTTTTCAGAGTCAGTTAACATAAGAATTTTGTCTTTTGAATGTATCATTAACAAATATTCTTTGTACACATAATGCATAAAGAACATGAATTCAGTCATTATCGTTTAATATGTTACACTGTCCCATTTGTTAAATTATAAACATTGTGAGAGTACACTACTCTGGATCTTGTTAAAGGGCTGGAGGAATATATCTCTTTACAAGCACATGAGTGAAAATGTTTGAATTTATAGTACTGACAATAGAGCAAATACTCAAATAGACTGATGACAAATACGACAATACCTATGACGTGTGTCTTTTAATCAACATATGTCTCTGGAATGCATTAATGGTGCTGTCTTTTTATTCATTCTGTATCCTATAGCCTGATGCACTTCAGTATTATTGCCTCCCATTACGCTTTAACATCTGCAGTTAGAGGAGGTAAACAAACAGTATTTGCAACAGAGCTAAGGCAATTAATTATCTGTCTGGAATAAAATATGACTCCTGAATCTCAGAACAGGCTGTGCAATCTTTTAGATTCACGTCATATATTTGTTTATTATCCCTTCATTTTTCTTATTTAGTTGCTCCGGTAGTCAGATGGTCTCATCAATACGGAAAGACTTTTATAGTTAGTTCAGCATATATTATCGTAAACCCAGCTCTTTCCTGTTCTTTGAGTGCAGATTAATTAGCCATTTAGAAATAGCAATACAAATATCATCTGAAACTGCTTTTCTTTATTTACAGTATGCTTTGTTTCCAGGAATGAGCAAAATGAATCACACGTTGTTAGTAATTCAGTATGACTCACTTTGCAGACATTTCTTAACCAACAGTAGATTATCAAAATCAAAAGTTCATGACATATTTTAAATCCGTTCTTCATATAATTTGAATTGTTTACTCAGCTAATTCATTACCGAAGAACATTTAGTTATTTGATATTTCACTGAATTTTTAAAAACAGTACATCTTCTAATACATACCTTATAATTAAAGTTCATGAAATTAGTATCATTTCAGTATTTGATATTAGTCAAAAGTGATCTTCACGGCATCTACAATGTGCCCAGAACTGACTCCTTTTGCAGTTCATATGGAGTTACATTTATTGATGTACATCTAAATATGACTGTATTTTTTTTCTTATACCCATAGATTCTACTATTATTTGAACTGTTTGGGTATGTTTCTTCCATACTGCTCTAATTTCTACCTGCAAATCTTGATATTTTATGACTTTGTGTCTCTCTCTATGTGAGAAACTGAAATAAGTAGGTGTTACAGTTTCAATGATCAATGATACTTTTGTCTTTTTTCATGGACTACTACATCTGGTTTTATTGCATCTATTTTTGAATTATTGGTCATGGGTGATCCCACTTGATGTACACTTCATCGTTCTCTGTAATGCTTTATGGTTCGTGTTTGCAATACTTCTCTGCTACTTCTATATTGTGGTGTTTGCACAATCCAAAATGCAATAATTTTGCCACATTATTATGCCTTCTAGTGTACAAGCCATATGCCATGACTATATCACTCTCAGCAACAGTCTATGTGACTGTTTCTAATTCTTTTTTAGAGAACCTACATTTGTCTGTTTCTCCCACATTTTCAATGGACTTTGTAAACCAACATGTATAAAGTCCACTATCCTGGGCTGTCATTATCAACCTTTCATCCTTTGGTTTAAACTCACCTCTCCTTAACAACTCCTACATCAAGTCCTGATCAACATGAGGTTGTTCCAGGAGATCTGTCTATTTGCTATTATATTTATGGCTTTTTCACATTTATTTCATTCTCATCTAATCCTTCAACTTATAAACTTTCTTTTGTTTTTTGGCACATACAGTTGCTGTCTGATTTTTGTCTACTTTTGGTTTGATTTCCATTTCCACTTGCCATCTGAATGATTTCTGTTAAACTAAGCAGAGAGGCTATCCTAGACTTTCCCTCCTCATGTTGTAAAACTTTAATTATGTTTGGATGTAATGAGGTCAGCAGATATGTATGCAGTCGCACCACTGCAGGTCTATACCTGCAATCAATTTCAAGGAGGTCCAAATATCTGTCAGAGTGTGGAATATATAACCTTGGTATTTGCTGATTTTTATATATTATTTGATAGAAGTAAAACATTTTTCTTGTTTTTCTGACCAACTGATCTACTACCTTTTGAGGACAGTCAATCACACCAAAACTGTAAGTTAAAAATAGGGAGAGCAAATCGGTTTATAGTCTGGACATTATTCCCAGATGTCAAGGCTGTCAATATTATTTATTTATTTTATTTTACATTTGATGACCAGGAAAGTCCACTGGACACAGGTCCTTTTTCAGTGGAGGCCCGGGGAGAAAAGCTCCACAAATGACATAACATTTGAGATATAATTGTGAAACAATAGTGTAACACGTTATACAAGTCGATTATAAATGAAACATTGATAGTACAATATTAGAAAAATAAGACAAAAGACAATTTACAAAGAGATATGCACACAAATGATACAGCAAGTACGTTGTCAATCAGTATACTCTGATTTACAAGGTAAAAAGTAATAGGTGACAGCAGTACATACATTAATTAATTAGTAATAACTGCTCAAATAGGTGGTTAAAGACTGTAGTATAGGAATAGTAGATCTAGCCAGAGCATGTACAAGAGCATAAGCAGGTAGCATGGAGGTGAGTTCTTAATGCTTTGTTAAACTGGGTTAGTGAAGCGATAGAAGATATATTTGTTTGTAGGGAGTTCCATATTTTAGAAATGCTGTTAGAAAAGAGAGATTCTCCTGCTGTGTTATTGACTTTAGTTACTTCGAGAAGGAATTTATTACTGGAGTGAAGAGTTCTATTACTAGTGTAGGGATGAAGTAGAAGTTGCAGTGCAGGGTTTTTTTCTGGTTGATAAAGGATTTTATGAGCAAAGGTAAGTTGAGTGAAGTGTAAAAGTTTGGTAAACTCTAGCCAGTTAAGCTGCTTTAGAGATGTGCAGTGGTGTGATCTGTATGGGGTGTCTGAAGCAAACCTAGCTATTTTGTTATAGCAGGAGTTTATTTTATCTAGGTCTGTTTTTCTGAGGTTAGTAAGAACAGGGGAACCATAGATAAGTGTGGAGAGCAGATGAGTGTGAGCTATGGTGGATTTTGTGTGTTTGGTAAAATGCTGCCTGTTTCTGTAAAGGGTGCCCAGCTTTTTATGTACTTTCTTAATGGTCTGGGCAATATGTATGTCAAATCTCAATTTATTATCAGTCTCGACTCCAAGAAGTTTGATGTGTTCAGTGGGAAAAATAATAGTATTATTGTTATATGTGATGTTAAAGGTGGGGTCTGCAGAGGTGGATCAAGTAGGTTTAAAGAGTAGACGTTTAGTTTATTAGTTTTAGTCTGCTGAAGTAGTTTTAGTTTGCTGAAGTATTTCTTACTGAGATTTATTTGCATTTGTTCATGTTTTATTGCCAGCCCTTCATCAATTGTCAGATATCTATACACTCCTTCCTGCTCAAATTCCACTATATCACACTCCTGTCCTAGATTAACACTTTATTAGTTCAGCAACTTTCCTGCTGTAAACATTGCTTTTACACATTTATCAAGACAAAATACCATTCTTATATCATCTGAAAAAGTTTTAACCACTTGCATTGCACTTTCAACTTCTCATCTGATGAGCTATATAGTTTTAAGTCATTCTCAAAAAAGTAAATGAGAAATCCTTAAGGAAGTTTGTTTTCTGGGAGCTAAGTTATAACTAAGACCTAATTTTTTAGGTAAAGAGCTTAATGTGTTAAGGGCAACACAAAACAACAGCAGTGTCAAAGAATTACCCGAGAATATCCCCTTTTGAATTTTTATCCCTGGGATAATTATTTGCCCTTTGCCATGGCTTAACTGCAAAGTGTTTCACCACTGTTTTATGGTCACTGTAATATAACTGAGCAATACAGGATGTATCTTACAGATCTGTAAGTACTCCTTTATCCATGATTGTGGGATGCTGTCAAATGCTTTCTTTTTCTAATCTATACATGGCTTACATGGCTTTTTACTCCTTTTACAATTCTCCGTTATGGCATTATTTAGCAACAAATGATCTTTTATTCCATGACTTTTTGTCTTGTTACCCTTTTGTTCTAGTTCCATAATTTAGTTTTCCTCTAAGTAACTATAAGCTCTGTCGGTATCAATTTCACCATATACTTTTTACAGCGTCTGAAGGCAAATTATTGCTCTATAATTTTTAGGATGGGTTACAGGTTCACTCTTAAGGTGCAGTATGATTTTTTTCCTGTGGTAACCACAAGGGTGCCTTTTCAGGATAGGCATATAAGCAGTTCGAACTTAGGGCTAAATCTTTGTGTAGGGATGTTAATACTTTTAGCCAGAAGTTAGGTACTACATCACGGCCTGAGGTTTTCCATTTAGGTGCTTTTCTATTTTTGTTCCAATTTTTATGACCATTACTTCATCATATTTCATATCCTGTACAATTGAACTCCTTACTGTTTCTTTTAACTCTATTATCCAGTCGGCATGTTTTATGTTCCACTTGGTCTTCATAAATATTTTTTCCAAAAGGTGCCTATTTCTTCTATTTATAGTGGTGCTTCTATTCATTTTGCTTTGTTTCCCAGTTCTCTATAAAACAATTTTGGGTCATCAATGAATTGCTTATTTTGTACTTTTTCCTTAAATTTATCTGCATATATTCTAAGAGTTTTTGCCTATGCTGATGCCTTTAGCTTAGTGATTGCAATTGTGGATGATAAATCTTGATCTGTTCTGATACCATGCCCTGCTTTTATCATGTGCATTCCTCTAAGCATTTATATCTGTTTATTCTTTTATATGCTTCTAACAGGGACACTTCTTGTCTTAACTGCCTTATAGTTTTCTCTGTCTGATGCTTCTATTTTGGCATTTTATTTCTTCCCTTTCTTTACCTTCTTGCTTTGTATTTTGGGGTAAACTTTATCTGTTATTTCTTTAGCTGTACATTAATATATCTTATTTACTTCTATTCTATCATATTCATTTCTGTTAATAGTATTGATTACTGTGTTCATATGTTTTACCAGATTTCTAACATTTTGGATCTTATTTACTTTTTGTAATCTGTTTCTTTCATTGATCTTAATATGTCTATCCATCTCTATTAAATGAAGCAACTCTTCCCTTAGATCATTTTCTTCTAAACTGTGAGCACATTCTTTGCTCTCTATTTCCTGTGGACATTGAACAGAAAGTTACAGAATGTCTTCCTGTGCCATATCCTCTTCAGCTGCATACTGCATCATCTGTTGCTTCTTCACATGGGAGCTGATTGGCTCATCACTCCATAACATTGCCTATGTCAGAGTTGTCACTGTTTGCTTCTCCTTCCCTTGCTGTGCAACTCCAACTGAACTTTTGTACTGGTTTCCTAGTGAATCCTCCAAAGCATCATCATGTCACAAGTGGTCAGGGGGTTCACATTCCACCTGTTTCTCCTTAATCTGTGGACTCATTGTTCCATCGTGTTGTGATGTTATGAGTTGGACTTACTACCCTAAATCCTTCACTTCACATGTAGTTCATAACTTTAATTTTGATTTCTTTATTTCCTCCATTAGTGATCTTTTCTTCTTTCCCCTTTGTTTTCTTCAATTTTGTATTGTGAAATTTTCCATATCCAAGTGCCTTTGCCTGTATTTCTCTTCAACTGTCTTTGGTGCTGCTTTCTTGTATTGATTAGTTTTGATTTCTCCTTTGCACAATATTAAATCACTTTTTCTTTCCCACATATATATTTCATCTTCAGATGTCCCCCTCTCCACTTGTTTCTCCTTACTTTGGGGACTAATTGGTCCTCCATGTTGTGACATATCCTGTGCTAGACATTCTACACTAAATCCTTCACTTTTCAGGTAGTTCATAACTTCAGTTTCTATTTGTTTAAAAGGTATGTGAGCACATACATGATGAAAAAGAAGACTCATTTTTACATGCAGTTCATATGACTGATGCCAGAAATGCAATCGTTTATAAATAGTCAGCTACATTAGCAACAGGTTTTCATACTCACAAAGCCACTGAAGTACACATTGCCCCTCTTTTCTATGTTGCAGAGCCTTATTAGAGGAGACCTACACCTTGTATTCTGAAAAATCAGGAACCATGTAGTCCAGGAACTCATGTACCTTCACAAATCAAACAGTCTCACATATACCAGAACAAGGATTCTAAATCAGCTTCAGTAGATAAATAAAAGAAGAAAATATAGATGTGTTGCTTTAAAGATCCCCTACCTCTTTAATAAAATTCCCCTACAGACAAAAAAGCAGCGTGATATACTATCTTACTTCAAATATGACCTAGATAAATGGATGGGTATTCATAAATATACTCCTGTCTTGAATATTCTATCCCTCCTTGAGAGGTGATGTACAGTCTTGGGTGAGACCTGAGAAGACATAATGGTCATTAGACTTTGCAGACTTCAACTTCCTATGATTGTTATGATTTCCTTTGATAATGAACTACACAAGTATGAAAACAACTTAGTTACCAAATATCAGTACATTTAAAAGTAACAAATGTAAAGACTGTCAGAGTAATAACCCCCGAGTCACACAATAATGCTACATACCTTTATCTGAAAACACACACACACACACACACACACACACACACATATATATATATATATATATATATATATATATATATATATATATATATATATATACATATATATATATATACACATATACATACACATATACATATACAGCTTCACTTTACTGTCTCAAAATACTGAAATCTCGAATTTCAGTATCTCGAGAGGGAAGTGTCGAAAGTGCAGTTGGCTGAAACTGCATATGACCAAACTCAGAAATGTTGAATCCGTGGTTGTGGTGGTGCGCTATGTGAGGTTTACTGTGTTTGTAAGGTGCTGTCTGCTCTTGAATATGGGGATGGCTGCCGATGTGTGGTTATAGCTGGAGATTCAGGTAAGTGTTTTTTTAAGGGTTTTTGGTAGGGATTTGAGTGTATGTGAGTGTGCAGGTTAGGGTAGGTAGGTAAGACTGTGAATGTGTAAGTTCTGAAAGTGGTGGTATTTGTGCATATATAATGTGCATTTGTGCAATAGGAATATAGAGTGTGTAGGAGTGAGTTTAGTGTCTTTTTCTTTTTAGTGCGACCTTGAAGTTTGTATATATAAGTAGCGGGGGTGTGGAGGGCACAGCCCCCCACAAGGTGGGTGCAGGGGGGTGGCCTTCCTGCTTATGTGTAGGTTAGGTGGGGTTGATTTGTATTTTTGTGTGTGTGTGTTTTGTTGGTTTGTTTTAGTGTGGAGAGGTAGGTGTATTTGTGTTTGCTTGTGTGGTGAAAGGTGTATTTTAAATCAAAGCATCACATACTGAAAGTTCGATATGCTGAAGTTTCAGTATTGTGTTGTTCAGTTTTATGGGGTTTCGTGATTTTGTGGTTTCGTCACTTTCGTCTGGAGATACTGAAATTCGCAGTTTCAGTATTTCGAGATTTTAAAGTGATTCCACATATACATATACATATACATACCTATGTACATCTATATTACATATATATATATATATATATATATATATATATATATATATATATATATACACACACATATATATATATATATATATATATATATATATATATATACAGATACATATGTATATATATATATATATATATATATATATATATATATATATATATATATATACACACACACATACATATATATATATATATATATATATATATATATATATATATATATATATATATATATATATATATATATACATATACATATGCATATAACCTCCCCAGTACAATCGCCTTACCTAACTCCTTCTTAGAGTTAGATCTTCCATACCACCAAAACACTCATTTCAATGTGCACAACAGCTTCTCCAAATTTGCCCACAGCATTATCTGCTGACCCTGCCCATTCTGATAGACCTTTGACTTATGCAACCAAACCTAAAGACTAAAATCTCTTGTGTACAGAATCATGGCTAGTAGTGACCATAAAGCATAGTCACAATGAGAAGATTTTATCAGATGCAAACCTGTCAAAAGCACATGCAACAAATATTTCCCCAAAAGAAACCTCCTTTCTTCTTGCTTTCCTTGGTTAGGGGTCCCCACAGCAGATCACCTGCTCGCTCATGATTGGCAGTGGAGTTTTAAGGTGTCGAGTTGCCAGCCCGATGCCCAACCTTCCACAGAAGACACACATATATATGCATTCACACCTAGGGCCAATTTAGAGTATCCAATCCACCTACAGCATGTCTTTGGGAGAAAACCAGAGCACCCGAAGGAAACCCACGTGACCACAGGGAGGACATGCAGACTCCACACAGAAGGCCCCAGCCAAGGATCAAACCAGAGAACTTCTTGCTGTGAGGCAGCAATGCTAACTGCTGCACCACCGTGGCTGCCCCAAAAGAAGCCTCCTATCAAAACCCTATAAACTATACTCACTCCCAGTCCTTCAGTATCTATAACATCAATCAGTGCTTTTTCACATCCTGCAAACGTATCAACTTGGCCAAAGCACTTAAAACTTCAAAAGTGCACTCCAAATGTATGAGCCAACTCACCCAAAGTCTATCTGTAACACCAAGCACAGCAACATCACTGATCAATTTCTGCACTGTAATGGCAGCCACTGACTAAAAGACATAAAGCTGGAAACAGCTATAACATAGGCCTTCCTAGAAGATATAGTCCAGGACAGTGAAAACAGCATCTCCAATACAAGCCACCAGTCATCCATACCTCATCCAGAACTGCAACAGCTTAATAAAACACATCTGGAGCCATCCAATGAAACCTGACAAGCTGAAAGCGAGACAAACAATTAGCAAGGAAATTTGATTTGCCTAGTGCATGTTTAGCTGTAAAAGATAAGGTAATCCCAAAACGTAATAAGACTAACTTCCACAACTATTGTACCAATGCTGACCAAGCTGATTTCTTGGTGAGCACCTGACCTACTGCCTTGCTGTCTGAATGAAAAACAACTTTTTTGTTAGCTGGCATCTGCTGCCGTACCTCCACTTCAGCCCAGGTCAACATCAGTTCCAGTAATGCCATATACCACTTCCACTCTAGAGGTCAAGCCTCCAACCAATGCACTGCAAAGTACAGCTCTCACAAATAGCTGGCATACCTACAATCCCTGCCACATTAGTCCACAAATGTAAATCCTGGGCTGACAACAGTCCGACTGCCAAAAAGGATGCCATTAAAACTCACAAAGCCTCAGCCATGCATGCACATCTTATCTGATTAAGACCGGCAGTCTCACCCAGTGATACTTATGTCTGCTGCCTTTTAGCAAATTGGTTACAGAGCGATTAAAGTTTCAACCCTACACAGCCACCTGACAAGTGAAGTTTAGAAGAGACAACAGTTCCATGACTTCCTCAACCCTGACTTTTTTTCGAGTTGCAGTTGTACCAAGATGCTCTCTCAACTTCTTGATGTTTTCTGCAGTTAATGAATGATCATTGCACTGCATCAAGCTCCATCCCTAAAAGCTTCAAGTTCTTAGCCAGACCTTTCACCTTATCCTGTGACCAAGGGAACCCTTTGTCATGGCACAAGCTAGTAAAAACTTGCTTAGCTTCTAATGCTTCCTGCTGATCTTCACCAACTAAAAAATGTCCAAGTAATGGACTGCCTGCTGTCTTGGTATTCATTGTTGCCACAACCACTGCAATGGCCTGCTAAACTTTTCAAAAATTGCAGAGGAAACTGTGCACCCCACTTTCATTGTTGTGTCAAAATAAAACTGCCACAAAAAAACACATGCCTAACATGTACCAAACTTTTCTCCTAACTGGCAGTAAATGAAAAGCCAACTCAGTATCTAGCTCGAATAACCAGGGGTCCTCAAAGGTTCTGATGCTATCTACTGCATCATCCAAGGAGACATATTGTACCTTGGTATTCGCTTTGTCAATGTGCACACTAACCAAGTCCACTTCAGGGAAGGAAAAATAATAAATTAAATGGAACTCCCATTCCTTCTTCTTGGGAACCAACCCCAAGGAATGGGGTCAGTGAAATTCTTGAATAGGGAAGACTCAAATGGACCTAACACCCTACATGCCATAACTTCTTCCATCAGCAAAGCTGAGGCCAGTTAATCCTTGGCTAGTATTGACTTCAGATTTATGGGAATAACTGAATTACCTTGAACACAAGTTTTTAAAGTAAAACCAACAATAAAACACAAACCTAGTTGCTCTTCCTCTTCTCAACTAAGTTATCCATATGTAAGTTCTAAGGCTCTGTTCATAGAATCATCTCTAATTAAAACAAATGCGAAAGTTCTGTCTCCTGCAGTGTTTGTAATGTTTCACAAGTCTGATATAAGCTCTGTTATGCTGTATGACACACTTTTAGATATACATGAACAATTTTACATTGAAATTTGTGTAGGGTCTATGATTAATCATCGAAAAGAATTATTGCAAAGCATTGGAACTCCATCCCTCAAAAGTGCACTTCATTGAACCGGTGAGACAGGGAAAGTAGCTACTTGGCCAACAACACTTCCCTGTCTTGATTTTCCCCACTGTAGTGCAATCTTGGAATTGATATATATATATATATATATATATATATATATATATATATATATATATATATATATATAGTTAGGGGGCTGTGGGGGTTGAAGCCCCCCCATGTTGGGATGTGGGGGGGTGCAGCTCCCCACATGGGTGGATTTGAAATACTGCTGTTTGTGAGGCAGGAAAACGTTGGCTAAGTAGTTACTTTTCCCATCTCACAGGTTCAATGAAGTGGGCTTTTGATGGATGGAGTTTCAATGCTTTGCATTCAAGATGTGCCATTTGATGGTTATTCCTTTCAACGATTAACCATAGACCCCATTTGCACAGTTATATGATCTCTATCTTAAATGTGGCAGCAAGTAATTCTAATAAAAATTAATTTACATTCCCCATTATAAAGCAACGTGCCTTTCATTTACATTAGGTAACATTGTAACAGTGGAAAACATGAAAAATGTACTTCAGCATGTGGTCCCAGGAGGAAAAACCAAAACTGGTCATGTAAGGGTATGTATTATACCAAGAAAAAGAAAATTATGGAAAAGGGCAAGCATTTTTTGTTTTAAAGCTCGCAGACAATGGGAGAGAGGATGAGAAATCACCTTATAAATATCTGTTGCTCATAAAGTAAAAAAATCTTCCAGCATTATCAAATTGGAAACTCTATTGTCAACAAAAGAATCAAAACTGTAACAACAACCATGCTTCTCTTGAAAATGAAAAATTTCAAAACATGCAGAAGATCACTATATGAAGTTTTTCAGAGCATTCTTGCAAAAAAACAAAAACAAAAAAATATATAATAAATTACATAATACAAAGGAGTCAACATAAACTTGTCAATAGCATCTTGCCATTTCAAATCTGATTACTTTCCTTTATGAAACAGTACATGTTTGATCCAGGCTGATAAAAATGAAGGAAAGCATGTAATAGTGTTATTAATAGCTGTGCCCCAAAATTTCCATACCCCACAGAATTCTGAAATCATTATTATTGATAAATTATTACCTTCCAAATTGTCTATGTATAAGTTCCTATGCTCCACTCATGGAATTGTCTCTAATCATAACAAATAAAAAAAGTTCTGCCTCCAACTGTATTTGCAATGTTTCACAAATCAGATATAAACTATGATATGCTGTTTGACATGCTTTTAGTTATTACTGAACAATTTTACTTTGACACTTGCACCAGTTACATGATCTCTAACTTAAATGTGGCAGGAAATAATTCTAATAAAATAATTTTAGATTTCCCATTATAAAGGGATGGCCTTTCATTGAAGATAGGCAATACTGTAATAGTTAGAGGCTAATCATGTGACTACTAATGTGTGTCTAACTGAAATGTTTTAATGAAAATGTAAGAACTTCTGGTTAATAGTTACATCCCACATTTGGATGATCCACAGCATTTGAGAACCTGAATAAATAGTTTGAATTCCTTAGAGGCAATTGTATTTGAGAAAAAAAAAACAAGGAAATGTAAGATTTGTTTAGTCATATCACAAAATGTCATGGGATCATAGCATAACAGACTGTACTTACATTGTAATAAATTGGTAGTGCGCGTATCTCATCCGTTCTGCATTATCCATTCAGAGCAGAATTGGTGGCATAATAACAGGTAAAGTGTTCTTAGAGGAAGACCATCCATTACCAAACCAGAAGAAGTCTTACAAAAAAGAAAGCTGACTGTGAAGAATTATAAAGAGTCATAGCAAGTGAATTTCCAGAATCCTTATGCTGCATCATTATAATTTAATTTTATGAAAAGATATGAAAGTATCAATACTATATATTTATTTGAGTTAGTTAAGCTGGATAGAGCACTGATCACAAATGACTAGTTGCATTTTCAGCCTGGGTAGTACAACTCAGTATCAGTATCAGAATAACTGTGTTGTATTGCATAGCTAATAAGTTCAACAAGTAATATTCAATATTTGTCTCTATTTATAGATGGCAATTGCAGATTGTGAATACAGGAAATTGGCTGTGTGGATTTGCATAACCTAGAATCATGCCTTCAACATGGTTAAAATTAATCATGAAAATCTTCCTCTGCTGGATCATGTATATGATAATGGTAACAGTTTTATAAGACGTGAGCATAAGTCACAGCTAAGACTCTTTCATATGGATACTGTTAATATTCCAGGACATGCCATTCCATTTCTATAAGCAGTGACTAAAATATTGGTTAATAGATTAACTGAGACACATATTTATTAATTTGTTAACTGTGAGACAGGAATGATCCCATGTTTCCTTTCCAGCCTTGATCCAGACAGAAAGTATCTAGCTCAACTACAGAGTAATAAATGCAAAAAAGTATGCAAATTGATCAATAACAAATTGGGTAAGTATTCTATAAATGCACAGACAATCAAATACATTGCTACCCTAGAAATTAAGGCATTTCGTACTATTAAAATATTGTGGAAGGATCACTGTAAAAGGGAAAGAGGAAAGGTGGAGCTATATATCAAATTTACATGGAGAAGTATATTTGTTAACAGTGCCTTAATTATTATTTTTTTTTCATTTACACATTTTCTCGTTTCTAACCATGAATTATCACCTCTCAATTACTTTTTCAATCTTCTTTCTGCAGTTATTGTTTTATTACTTTGATACTAGCCCTAATTTCCCTGCAGCCCCTGTGATGCATGCACCGCTGATAAAGAAGTTGCTCATCTGCAGAACCCATGCTGCCACACATATGTTACCCAGGCTACATTATAATGCATTGCTTATCAACTCACTGTATGAAACTAACCCCAGTGCCTCATTGTATATTCTCCTAGCCTCAATTATAAGTAACCATTGCAGTAGGTCTAACAACTTCCCTCCTTCAGTATGGCAATCTGGCATAATCTGCTCCTTTCTACCTCCTCTAGTTAGCCCCTACATCTCCTTTGTCACTAATTGACTATCTGAATCATCGAGCAGGGCAGTATTCATAAAATCTGTCTGGAAGCATAATATGAAAGTAAAGGAGGCATGGGGTTTTAAAGTCTGTTTAGAAGAAATAAAACTAATTTTATATTTGCTGCGACAGTGAGAGTTTAGTCATGACACAAGAAGCAACGTTTATTTTCCATTGGTGCTTAGGTGCTGAGTTATGATATACTCATAGGATCATAGGAGGTTACCAAGCATATTGGCCATAAGGCCTCTACAAGCCTAGCCATGTTATACACTTGTTCCCTTATGGACCAATATATAGACTATGTTTGTGCATGAATCTAAGATCAGCACCAGCTGCCCCTGTCTAAGAGGGAGAAAGGTAAAACCCCTGGTATAAATTTATGATTTCCTATCCAAATATTGAGGATACACTTAAATAGGGTCACTGAAGAGCTCTGTTTTACACAGAGAAGAGGCAAACTAGGGGGACATATCTGTTTCTTCAGCATGTCCTGTTAATATTGCAAGCTAGGTTAAGATCCCTAGAGTGAGTGAATTTTGTCCCATTGGATTTGTGGATGTGCAGCAGCTTCACCAAGACAGGGTCTGACTGCTCTGTAGGCCAGGCACAAGTCTCCTCTAAGCAGTCTATAGAATACTGAGGAAAGTGGTAGGGTTTTTAGTCTGTCTGTGTAGGTCATGAGTTGTAGGCCTTGAATTTTCTTAGTGAGAAAACTTTGAGGTCTCTCCAGATGCTGCAGATGTCTGATGAGGTACATAGAGAAGGGAGCATTGTACTCTATTATTAGTCTGATGTGAGCTGAGTACACGGGAGTTAACTTCCTTAGCTTTGGATGCTATACCCTTGCTTTTGAAGTATACAACGTAGGTCTTCCTTACTACTGTGGACATGTAATGGTCAAAATTAAAGCTGCTGTTAACTTGCGTTCCTAAATCTCTTGCCACTGGGTTTGAACTTAAGGGGGTATGATCAATGCTGTTATTAACAGGGGTTTCTCCTTTGCCAAAAGGCATGATAATTCATTTTTTGGGTTTAGTTAAGTCCGTGGCTTTGACACCAATCATCTGTCTGTGTAAGTCCATGTTTTAGTATGTTGACATCTTTGGGGGATTTGATGATTGCACCCAGTTTGCAGTCATCAGCAAACCTGGTAAGCCATAGGCCATCTATTTTCACCTGGACTTCTGAAAAATAGATACCAAACAGCAGGAGGTCTAGCACAAATCCTAGTGGAACACCGCTGATAGTACATCTGCTAGTAGACATGACATCCCCAGTTTTGACTGTATGTGTTCTGTTTGTGAGCCAGTTGGCAACCCATCTAGTGATGTAAGGTTTAATCTCTATTTTTTTTAATTTCTCCAAATCTTTTGGGTTTCTCATACCATGACAGGAATGGACTCCATTCCTAAGTCAAAGTATGATTAAAGTTCATGAAATTAATATTGTTTTAGTCTTTGATGTCAGCCAGAAGTGCTCTTTGCAGCACCTGCAATGTGCCCAGTAATGACTCCTTCTGCAATTCATATGGAGTTACATGTACTGGTAACATATCTAAATATGATTGCAAATTCTTTTTTATAAGACACATTGCTTCTACTAGTATTAGAACTGTCCAGGTATATTTCTTCCACATTGCTCTAATTTCTGCCTGCAAATCCTGATATTTTATGACTTTGCGTCTCTCTGTATGTAAGACACTATAGTCACTGGGTGTAGTGATTTCAGTGAACAATGCTACGTTTTTCTTTTTTTCATGGACCACTATATCTGGTTTACTTGCATCTGTCTTTTGAACTGTTGGTAATGGGTGATCCCATGTGATATAGATATCATTTTCTATTATGCTTTGTGGCTAATTTTTTCAGTGTTTTTCAGCTACTTCAGTATTATAATGTTTGCACAATCCTCAGTGCAACAGTCTTGCCACATTATTATGCCTTTCAGTATACAGTCCTTCTGCCATTAGTATATCACAACCAGCAACAACATGTACCACAGTTACCAGTTCTGTTTTACAAAACCTAAATTTATCGTTTTTTCCCACATGTTCAATGGATCTAGTAAATCAATGTGTATGTAGCCCACTGTCTCGGGCCGACAATATTAACTTTTTATGTTTTGGCTTGAATTTGCCTCTTCTTAACCATTCCTGTGTTTGATCTTGGTCAACATGAGATTCTTCTAGGGGTTTTCTGCAGTTGCAACTATATTTATGCATTTTCCACATTCCTTGCCTCTCATTTGATCGTTCACCTTATATTCTTTCTTTTGTGTTTTGGCACATTCTGTAACCTATAGCCTGATGTACTTCAGTATTATTGTCTCCCATTACGCTTTAACATCTGCAGTTAGAGGTGGTAAACAAACAGTATTTGCAACAGAGCTAAGGCAATTAATTATCTGTCTGGAATAAAATATGACTCCTTAATCTCAAAACAGGCTGTGCAATCTTTTACATTCATGTCATATATTTGTTTATTATCCTTTCATTTTTCTTATTTAGTTGCCCCGGTCGTCAGATGTTCTCATCAATACGGAAAGACTTTTATAGTTAGTTCAGCATATATTATCGTAAACCCAGCTCTTTCCTGTTCTTTGAGTGCAGATTAATTAGCTATTTATAAATAGCAATACAAATATCATCTGAAACTGCTTTTCTTTATTTACAGTATGCTTTGTTTCCAGGAATGAGCAAAATGAATCACACGTTGTTAGTAATTCAGTATGACTCACTCTGCAGACATTTCTTAACTAGTAGATTATCAAAATCAAAAGTTCATGTCATATTTTAAATCAGCTCTTCATATAATTTGAATTGTTTACTCAGCTAATTCATTACAGAAGAACATTTAGTTATTTGATATTTCATTGAATTTTTAAAAACAGTACATCTTCTAATATTTACCTTATAATTAAAGCTCAAGAAATTAGTATCATTTCAGTATTTGATATTAGTCAAAAGTGTTCTTCACGGCATCTACAATGTGCCCAGAATTTTCTCCTTTTGCAGTTCATATGGAGTTACATTTATTGATGTACATCTAAATATGACTGTATTTTTTTTCTTAGACCCATAGATTCTACTATTATTTGAACTGTTTGGGTATGTTTCTTCCATACTGCTCTAATTTCTACCTGCAAATCTTGATATTTTATGACTTTGTGTCTCTCTCTATGTGAGAAACTGAAATAAGTATGTGTTGCAATTTCAATGATCAATGATACTTTTGTCTTTTTTCATGGACTACTACATCTGGTTTTATTGCATCTATTTTTGAATTATTGGTCATGGGTAATCCCACTTGATGTACACTTCATCATTCTCTGTAATGCTTTATGGTTCATGTTTGCAATACTTCTCTGCTACTTCTATATTGTGGTGTTTACACAATCCAAAATGCAATAATTTTGCCACATTATTATGCCTTCTAGTGTACAAGCCATATGCTATGAGTATATCACTCTCAGCAACAGTCTATGTGACTGTTTCTAATTCTTTTTTAGAGAACCTATATTTGTCTGTTTCTCCCACATTTTCAATGGACTTTGAAAACCAACATGTACAAAGTCCACTATCCTAGGCTGCCATTATCAACCTTTCATCCTTTGGTTTAAACTCACCTCTCCTTAACAACTCCTACATCAAGTCCTGATCAGCATGAGGTTGTTCCAGGAGATCTGTCTATTTGCTATTATATTTATGGCTTTTCCACATTTATTTCATTCTCATCTAATCCTTCTCCTTATATACTTTCTTTTGTTTTTTGGCACATACAGTTGCTGTCTGATTTTTGTCTACTTTTGGTTTGATTTCCATTTCCACTTGCCATCTGAATGATTTCTGTTAAACTAAGCAGAGAGGCTATCCTAGACTTTCTCTCCTCATGTTGTAAATCTTTAATTATGTTTGGATGTAATGAGATCAGCAGATATGTATGCAGTCGCACAACTGCAGATCTATACCTGCAATCAATTTCAAGGAGGTCCAAATATCTGTCAGAGTGTGGAATATATAACTTTGGTATTTGCTGATTTTTATATATTATTTGATAGAAGTAAAACATTTTTCTTGTTTTTCTGACCAACTGATCTACTACCTTTTGAGGACAGTCAATCACACCAAAACTGTAAGTTAAAAATAGGGAGAGCAAATCGGTTTATAGTCTGGACATTATTCCCAGATGTCAAGGCTGTCAATATTATTTATTTATTTTATTTTACATTTGATGACCAGGAAAGTCCACTGGACACAGGTCCTTTTTCAGTGGAGGCCCGGGGAGAAAAGCTCCACAAATGACATAACATTTGAGATATAATTGTGAAACAATAGTGTAACACATTATACAAGTCGATTATAAATGAAACATTGATAGTACAATATTAGAAAAATAAGACAAAAGACAATTTACAAAGAGATATGCACACAAATGATACAGCAAGTACGTTGTCAATCAGTATACTCTGATTTACAAGGTAAAAAGTAATAGGTGACAGCAGTACATACATTAATTAATTAGGAATAACTGCTCAAATAGGTGGTTAAAGACTGTAGTATAGGAATAGTAGGTCGTCAGAGCATGTACAAGAGTATAAGCAGGTAGCATGGAGGTGAGTTCTTAATGCTTTGTTAAACTGGGTTAGTGAAGCGATAGAAGATATATTTGTTTGTAGGGAGTTCCATATTTTAGAAATGCTGTTAGAAAAGAGAGATTCTCCTGCTGTGTTATTGACTTTAGTTACTTCGAGAAGGAATTTATTACTGGAGTGAAGAGTTCTATTACTAGTGTAGGGATGAAGTAGAAGTTGCAGTGCAAGGTTTTTTTCTGGTTGATAAAGGATTTTATGAGCAAAAGTAATTTGAGTGAAGTGTAAAAGTTTGGGAAACTCTAGCCAGTTAAGCTGCTTTAGAGATGTGCAGTGGTGTGATCTGTATGGGGTGTCTGAAGCAAACCTAGCTATTTTGTTATAGCAGGAGTCCATTTTATCTAGGTCTGTTTTTCTGAGGTTAGTAAGAATAGGGGAACCATAGATAAGTGTGGAGAGCAGATGACTGTGAGCTATGGTGGATTTTGTGTGTTTGGTAAAATGCTGCCTGTTTCTGTAAAGGGTGCCCAGCTTTTTATGTACTTTCTTAACGGTCTGGGCAATATGTATGTCAAATCTCAATTTATTATCAGTCTCGACTCCAAGAAGTTTGATGTGTTCAGTGGGAAAAATAATAGTATTATTGTTATATGTGATGTTAAAGGTGGGGTCTGCAGAGGTGGATCAAGTAGGTTTAAAGAGTAGACGTTTAGTTTATTAGTTTTAGTCTGCTGAAGTAGTTTTAGTTTGCTGAAGTATTTCTTACTGAGATTTATTGGCATTTGTTCATGTTTTATTGCCAGCCCTTCATCAATTGTCAGATATCTATACACTCCTTCCTGCTCAAATTCCACTATATCACACTCCTGTCCTAGATTAACACTTTATTAGTTCAGCAACTTTTCTGCTATAAACATTGCTTTTACACATTTATCAAGACAAAATACCATTCTTATATCATCTGAAAAAGTTTTAACCACTTGCATTGCACTTTCAGCTTCTCGTCTGATGAGCTATATAGTTTTAAGTCATTCACAAAAAAGTAGATGAGAAATCCTTAAGGAAGTTTGTTTTCTGGGAGATAAGTTGTAACTAAGACCTAATTTTTTAGGGAAAGAGCTTAATGTGTTAAGGGCAACACAAAACAACAGCAGTGTTAAAGAATCACCCGAGAATATCCCCTTTTGAATTTTTATCCCTGGGATAATTATTTGCCCTTTGCCATGGCTTAACTGCAAAGTGTTTCACCACTGTTTTATGGTCACTGTAATATAACTGAGCAATAAAGGATGTATCTTACAGATCTGTAAGTACTCCTTTATCCATGATTGTGGGATACTGTCAAATGCTTTCTTTTTTCTAATCTATACATGGCTTACATGGCTTTTTTACTCCTTTTACAGTTCTCCGTTATGGCATTATTTATCAACAAATGATCTTTTATTCCATGACTTTTTGTCTTGTTCCCCTTTTGTTCTAGTTCCATAATTTAGTTTTCCTCTAAGTAACTATAAGCTCTGTCGGTATCAATTTCACCATATACTTTTTACAGCGTCTGAAAGCAAATTATTGCTCTATAGTTTTTAGTATGGGTTACAGGTTCACTCTTAAGGTGCAGCATGATTTTTTCCTGTGGCTAACCACAAGGGTGCCTGTTCAGGATAGGCATAAAAGCAGTTCTAACTTAGGGCTAAATCTTTGTGTAGAGATGTTAATACTTTTAGCCAGAAGTTAGGTACTACATCAGGGCCTGAGGTTTTCCATTTAGGTGCTTTTCTATTTTTATTCCAATTTTTATGACCATTACTTCATCATATTTCATATCCTGTACAATTGAACTCCTTGCTGTTTCTTTTAACTCTTTTATCCAGTCGGCATTTTTTATGTTCCACTTGGTCTTCATAAATGTTTTTTCTAAAAGGTGCCTATTTCTTCTCTTTATAGTGGTGCTTCTATTCATTTTGCTTTCTTTCCCAGTTCTCTATAAAACATTTTTGGGTCATTTTGCCTATGCTGATTCCTTTAGCTTAGTGATTGCAATTGTGGATGATAGATCTTGATCTGTTCTGATACCATGCCCTGCTTTTATCATGTGCATCCCTCTAAGCATTTATATCTGTTTCTTCTTTTATATGCTTCTAACAGGGACACTTCTTGTCTTAACTGCCTTATAGTTTTCTCTGTCTGATGCTTCTATTTTGGCATTTTATTTCTTCCCTTCCTTTACCTTCTTGCTTTGTATTTTGGGGTAAACTTTATCTGTTATTTCTTTAGCTGTACATTAATATATCTTATTTACTTCTATTTTATCATATACATTTCTGTTAATAGTATTGATTACTGTGTTGATATGTTTTACCAGATTTCTAACATTTTGGATCTTATTTACCTTTTGTAATCTGTTTCTTTCATTGATCTTAATATGTCTATCCATCTCTATTAAACGAAGCAACTCTTCCCTTAGATCATTTTCTTCTAAACTGTGAGCACATTCTTTGCTCTCTATTTCCTGTGGACATTGAACAGAAAGTTACAGAATGTCTTCCTGTGCCATATCCTCTTCAGCTGCATACTGCATCATCTGTTGCTTCTTCACATGGGAGCTGATTGGCTCATCACTCCATAACATTGCCTATGTCAGAGTTGTCACTGTTTGCTTCTCCTTCCCTTGCTGTGCAACTCCAACTGAACTTTTGTACTGGTTTCCTAGTGAATCCTCCAAAGCATCATCATGTCACAAGTGGTCAGGGGGTTCACATTCCACCTGTTTCTCCTTAATCTGTGGACTCATTGTTCCATCGTGTTGTGATGTTACGAGTTGGACTTACTACCCTAAATCCTTCACTTCACATGTAGTCCATAACTTTAATTTTGATTTCTTTATTTCCTCCATTAGTGATCTTTTCTTCTTTCCCCTTTGTTTTCTTCAATTTTGTATTGTGAAATTTTCCATATCCAAGTACCTTTGCCTGTATTTCTCTTCAACTGTCTTTGGTGCTGCTTTCTTGTATTGATTAGTTTTGATTTCTCCTTTGCACAATATTAAATCACTTTTTCTTTCCCACATATATATTTCATCTTCAGATGTCCCCCTCTCCACTTGTTTCTCCTTACTTTGGGGACTAATTGGTCCTCCATGTTGTGACATATCCTGTGCTAGACATTCTACACTAAATCCTTCACTTTTCAGGTAGTTCATAACTTCAGTTTCTATTTGTTTAAAAGGTATGTGAGCATGTACATGATGAAAAAAAAGACTCCTTTTTACATGCAGTTCATATGACTGATGCCAGAAATGCAATCGTTTATAAATAGTCAGCTACATTAGCAATGGGTTTTCATACTCACAAAGCCACTGAAGTACACATTGCTCCTCTTTTCTATGTTGCAGAGCCCCATTACAGGAGACCTACACCTTGCATTCTGAAAAATCAGAAACCATGTAGTCCAGGATCTCTTGTACCTTCACAAATCAAACAGTCTCACATATACCAGAACAAGGATTCTAAATCAGCTTCAGTAGATAAATAAAAGAAGAAAATATAGATCTGTTGCTTTAAATATCCCTTACTTCTTTAACAGAATTCCCCTACAGACAAAAAAGCAGTGTGATATACTGTCTTACTTCAAATATGACCTAGATAAATGGATGGGTATTCATAAATATACTCCTGTTTTGAATATCCTATCCCTCCTTGAGAGGTAAGGTACAGTCTTGGGTGAGACCTGAGAAGACATAATGGTCATTAGACTTTGCAGACTTCAACTTCCTATGATTGTTATGATTTCCTTTGATAATTAACTACACAAGTATGAAAACAACTTAGTTACCAAATATCAGTACATTTAAAAGTAACAAATGTAAAGACTGTCAGAGTAATAACCCCCGAGTCACACAATAATGCTACATACCTTTATCTGAAAACACACACACACACACACACACACACACACACACACACACACACACACACACACACACATATATATCTATATATATATATATATATATATATATATATATATACACACACACACACACATACACACACACACACACACACACACACACACACACACACACACACACACATATACATATACAGTTTCACTTTACTATCTTGAAATACTGAAATCTCGAATTTCAGTATCTCGAGACGGAAGTGTCGAAAGTGCAGTTGGCCGAAACTGCATATGACCAAACTCACAAATGTTGAATCCGTGGTTGTGGTGGTGCGCTATGTAAGGTTTACTGTGTCTGTAAGGTGCTGTCTGCTCTTGGATATGGGGATGTCTGCCGATGTGTGGTTATAGCTGGAGATTCAGGTAAGTGTTTTTTTAAGGGTTTCGAGTAGGGATTTGAGTGTATGTGAGTGTGTAGGTTAGGGTAGGTAGGTATGAGTGTGAATGTGTAAGTGCTGAAAGTGGTGGTGTTTGTGCATATATAATGTGCGTTTGTGCAATAGGAATGTAGAGTGTGTAGGAGTGAGTTTAATGCCTTTTTCTTTTTAGTGCAACCTCAAAGTTTGTATATATAAGTAGTGGGGGTGTGGGGGGCAAAGCCCCCCCCCAAGGGGGTTGCAGGGGGGTGGCCTTCCTGCTTATGTGTAGGTTAGGTGGGTTTGATTTGTATTTTTGTGTGTGTGTGTGTGTGTGTGTGTGTGTGTGTGTGTGTGTGTGTGTGTGTGTGTGTGTGTGTGTGTGTGTGTTTTGTTGGTTTGTTGTAGTGTGGAGAGGTAGGTGTATGTGTGTTTGCTTGTGTGGTGGAAGGTGTATTTTAAATCAAAGCATCACATACTGAAAGTTCGATATGCTGAAGTTTCAGTATTGTGATGTTCAGTTTTATGGGGTTTCATGATTTTGTGGTTTCGACACTTTTGTCTCGAGATACTGAAATTCGCGATTTTAGTATTTCGAGATTTTAAAGTGAATCCACATATACATATACATATACATATACATATACATATACATATGTACATCTATATTACATCTATATACACATACATATGTATATAACCTCCCCAGTGCAATCGCCTTACCCAACTCCTTCTGAGAGTCAGATCTTCCATACCACCATAACACTCATTTCAATGTGCACAACAGCTTCTCTGAATTTGCCCACAGCATTATCTGCTGACCCTGTCCATTCTGATAGACCTTTGACTTATGCAACCAAATCAAGACTAAAAGCTCTTGTGTACAGAATCATGGCTAGTAATGACCATAAAAAATAGTCACAATGAGAAGATTTTATCAGATGCAAACCTGTCAAAAGCACACACAACAAATATTTCCCCAAAAGAAGCCTCCTATCTTCTTGCTTTTCCCGGTTAGGGGTCACCACAGCAAATCACCTGTCCGCTCATGATTGGCAGTGGAGTTTTAAGGTGTCGAGTTTCCAGCCCAGCACCCAACCTTCCACAGAAGACACACACATATGCATTCATGCCTAGAGCCAATTTAGAGTATCCAATCTACCTACAGCTTGTCTTTGGGAGGAAACCGGAGCACCCGAAGGAAACCCACGTGATCGCAGGGAGGACATGCAGACTCCACACAGAAGGCACCCCAGCCGAGGATCAAACCAGAGAACCTGTTGCTGTGAGGTGGCAATGCTAACTGCTGCACCACTGTGGCTGCCCCAAAAGAAGCCTCCTATCAAAACCCTATAAACTTCACTCACTCCCAGTCCTTCAGTATCTGTAATATCACTCAGTGCTTTGTCACATCCTGCAAACTTATCAACTTGGCCAAAGCACTTAAAACTTCAAAAGTGCACTCCAAACGTATGAGCCAACTCACCCAAAGTCCACCTGTACACCAAGCATAGCAACATAACTTATCAACTTCTGCATGTAATGGCAGCCACTGACTAAAAGACATAAAGCTGGAAACAGCTATAACATAGGCCTTCCTAGAAGATAACAGCTATAACATAGGCCTTCCTAGAAGATATAGTCCAGGACTGCGACAACAGCATCTCCAATACAAGCCACCAATCATCCATACCTCATCCAGAACTGCTACAGCCTGATAAAACACATCTGGAGACATCCAATGAAACCTGACAAGCTGAAAGCGAGACAAACAATTAGCAAGGAAATTTGATTTGCCTAGTACATGTTTAGCTGTAAAAGATAAGTTAATCCTGAAACTTAATAAGACTAACTTCCACAACTTTTGTACCAATACTGACCAAGCTGATTTCTTGGTGAGCACCTGAACTACTGCCTTGCTGTCTGAATGAAAGACAACTTTTTTGTTAAAGTCCAACCAAATGGTGTTGAAGTGCTAAAGTATAACCAGTAAAAAGCAGTAGCACAACGTTGCGAGTCCACAGATAGGATTTATTAATACAAAATCACACAAATAGTTAAGCGCTTTCATCAAACAGTATGACTTTATCAGAACAGTTAAAATATGAACTTTCAGGCTTAAATACCCCACAGTTTGAATTCATTGGTCTAGAAATTAGCAAATCATATTTTAAACATGCCAAATCTCATGAATAATGAAACAAATAATTAAATAAGTCCAACATTAAATATGTGTACCATTCCAATATACATATAAAAGTAGCACATTTATATATATATATATATATATATATTTATATTTTTATATAAAAATTATAATGCAAAAGTGCAGAAGTATAAACTGTTGACATTTTAAAAAAAGACTTTCTTACATATTAAAAATTACTTCACTGACTGAACAGCCAGTGTGTTATACTGAATCTGCCTTCTCTTTCAAAACAGGCATAATTGAAAGATGTTCATTAATGCCCGGGGGTTGGTCAGCAGCTAGTCGGAGTTGCCACATCAATTCCTTCTTGTGCAACCTATTTTGCCAATCACCCCCCCTCACATCCACTGTAACAAAATCCAAAATACCAAACTTAAAACCACTAAAATTTCTACACAAACCACTATGTTTGTATAATGCATTAGTATTTTTTCCAGATTTGATATCATATAAATGCTCATATATCCTGTTCTTCAACATCCTTTCCGTCTTTCCGACGTAGAATGAAGAACAGGAAGTACATTTAGCAAGGTATACCAGTTTACTGGAACAACAGTTCCCATTTTTCAAATAAATGTGGCACTTGTTGAGATTATTAATAATGATGTCACGCTCAAGCATTATATAGGAACAATAATGACATCTACCACAAGGCTTACTACCATATGAGTTTCTCTGTTTTGCATTGGAGTTTCTGGAAACCTCCACCAAGGATTTTATGTTACTACCTACTTTGGTGGAGAAAATAGGTTTATCACCAAGAACCCGGATTATTTCCAGATTGGTTCTAAAAATTGTTCCAATTCTCTGACAAAGTTGTTTTAACTTGAGAATAAAGGGGACTAAACTGCACTACACATGCCTGTTGAAAATTGGTGCCAACCATGGTATTACCAAAATCAACAGTATCAACTGGTTTATGATTGATGCTACCCAGTAATGGTTTGTACACTGTACCCCATTTGTCACCAACCTCCTGGAGTATTGAATCAATGAAGTACCCCGGGTAGCCTCTATCTAAAAACATCTTTAAATTCTGAAATTCCAGTATCACGTCTTCTTTTGTGGTGGTCATTCTGGCTATCCTCACTGCCTGCCCCTTTACAATACTTCTTTTCTGGTGGATAGGGTGGTGACTGGTATAGTGCAAATATGCATTGCAAAATGTATTCTTCCTGTAGATTTTGGAATGGAACCTATTTTGTTTTTTAAAAATCTGCACATCAAGGAAATGAATTTCCTGCTGATGGTATTACTTTCGAAGGGATTTAAGTTTGTTCCAACTCATGTGCCGGATATAGCTTCAGTCATGATTGACTTGCAGTTGTATCTTAGGAAACTAAATTTGAATCTCATACTGTCAGATAAAACAAACAAGGGTGAATCCAACAAGGTATTAAAGAAAAGTAGCATGTTTAGCCCCCCATTGAATCCGGGTTCTTGGTGATAAACCTATTTTCTCCACCAAAGTAGGTAGTAACATAAAATCCTTGGTGGAGGTTTCCAGAAACTCCAATGCAAAACAGAGAAACGCATATGGTAGTAAGCCTTGTGGTAGATGTCATTATTGTTCCTATATAATGCTTGAACGTGACATCATTATTAATAATCTCAACAAGTGCCACATTTATTTGAAAAATGGGAACTGTTGTTCCAGTAAACTGGTATACCTTGCTAAATGTACTTCCTGTTCTTCATTCTACATCGGAAAGATGGAAAGGATGTTGAAGAACAGGATATATGAGCATTTATATGATATCAAATCTGGAAAAAATACTAATGCATTATACAAACATAGTGGTTTGTGTAGAAATTTTAGTGGTTTTAAGTTTGGTATTTTGGATTTTGTTACAGTGGATGTGAGGGGGGGGGTGATTGGCAAAATAGGTTGCACAAGAAGGAATTGATGTGGCAACTCCGACTAGCTGCTGACCAACTCCCAGGCATTAATGAACATCTTTCAATTATGCCTGTTTTGAAAGAGAAGGCAGATTCAGTATAACACACTGGCTGTTCAGTCAGTGAAGTAATTTTTAATATGCAAGAAAGTCTTTTTTTAAAATGTCAACAGTTTATACTTCTGCACTTTTGCATTATAATTTTTATATAAAAATATAAAAAAATATATATATATAAAAATGTGCTACTTTTATATGTATATTGGAATGGTACACATGTTTAATGTTGGACTTATTTAATTATTTGTTTCATTATTCATGAGATTTGGCATGTTTAAAATATGATTTGCTAATTTCTAGACCAATGAATTCAAACTGTGGGGTACTTAAGCCTGAAAGTTCATATTTTAACTGTTCTGATGAAGTCATACTGTTTGATGAAAGCGCTTAACTATTTGTGTGTTTTTGTATTAATAAATCCTATCTGTGGACTCGCAACATTGTGCTACTACTTTTTACAACTTTTTTGTTAGCTGGCATCTGCTGCCGTACCACCACTTCAGCCCAGATCAGCATCAGTTCCAATAATGCCATATGCCACTTCTACTCTAGAGGTCAAGTCTCCAACCAATGCATTGCAAAGTACAGCCCCCACAAATAGCTGGCATACCTACAGTTCCTGCCACATTACTCCACAAATGTAAATCCTGGGCTGACGACAGCCTGACTGCCAAAAAGGAATGCCATTAAAACTCACAAAGCCTCAGCCATGCATGCACATCCTAACTGATTAAGGCTGGCAGTCTCACCCAGTGATACTTATGTCTGCTGCCTTTTAGCAAATTGGTTACAGAGCAATTAAAGTTTCAACCCTACACAGCCACCTGACAAGTGAAGTTTAGAAGACCCAACAGTTCCATGACTTCCTCAACCCTGACTTTATTCCTAGTTGCAATTGTACCAAGATGCTCTCTCAACGTCTTGATGTTCTCTTCAGGTAATGAATGATCATTGCCCTGCATCAAGCTCCATGCCTAAAAATGTCAAGTTCTTAGCCAGACCTTTCACCTTATCCTGTGACAAAGGGAACACTATGTCATGGCACAAGCTAGTAAAAACTTGCTTAGCTTCTAATGCTTCCTGCTGATCTTCACCAACTAAAAAATGTCCAAGTAATGGACTGCCTGCTGTCTTGGTATTCATTGTTGCCACAACCACTGCAGTGGCCTGCTAAACTTTTCAAAATTGTTGTGTCAAAATAAAACTGCCCCAAAAAACACATGCCTAACAAGTACCAGTCTTGCCTCCTAACTGGCAGTAAATGAAAAGCCAACTCAGTATCTAGCTTGAATAACCAGGGGTCCTCAAAGGTTCTGATGCTATCTACTATATCATCCAAGGAGACATATTGTACCTTGGTATTCTCTTTGTCAATGTGCACACTAACCAAGTCCACTTCAGGGAAGGAAAAATAATAAATTAAATGGAACTCCACTTCCTTCTTCTTGGGAACCAACCCCAAGGAGGGGGTCAGTGAAATTCTTGAATGGGGAAGACTCAAATGGACCTACCACCTTGCATGCCATAACTTCTTCCATCAGCAAAGCTGAGGCCAGTTACTCCCTGGCTAGTACTGACTTCAGATTTATGGGAATAACTGAATTAACTTGAACACAAATTTTTAAAATAAAACTCAAACCTAGTTGCTCTTCCTCTTCTCAACTAAGTTATCCATATATAAGTCCTAAGGCTCTGTTCATAGAATCATCTGTAATTAAAACAATGCAAACTTTCTGCCTACTGCAGTGTTTGTAATGTTTCACAAGTCAGATATAAGCTCTGTTATGCTGTATGACACACTTTTAGATATAGATGAACAATTTTACATTGAAATTTGTGCAGGGTGGATGGTTAATCATTGAAAAGAATAATCATCGAATGGTACATTATTGACAGCAAAGCATTGGAACTCCATCCATCTAAAGTGCACTTCATTGAACCTGTGAGAGAGGGAAGTACCTAGTTGGCCAACACTTCCCTGTCTCAATTTTCCCCACTGTAGTGCAATCTTGGAATTGATATATATAGTTAGGGGACTGTGGGGGGTGAAGCTCCCCCATGTTGGGATGTGTGGGGGGGTGAAGCTCCCCACATGGATGGGTTTGAAATACTGCTGTTTGTGAGGCAGGAAAACGTTGGCTAAGTAGTTACTTTTCCCATCTCACAGGTTCAATGAAGTGGGCTTTTGACAGATGGAGTTTCAATGCTTTACATTCAATGATGTGCTGTTTGATGGTTATTCCTTTCAACGATTAACCATATACCCCATTACACAGTTATATGATCTCTAACTTAAATGTGGCAGAAAATAATTCTAATAAAAATTAATATACATTACCCATTATAAAGCGATGTGCCTTTCATTTACATTAGGTAACAGTGTAACAGTGGAAAATATGAAAAATGTACTTCACCATGTGGTCCCAGGAGGGAAAACCAAAACTAGTCGTGTAAGGGTATTTATTATACCAAGAAAAATAAAATTATGGAAAAGAGCAATCATTTTTTGTTTTAAAGCTCGCAGACAATTCAAAGGATGAGCAATCACCTTATAAATATCTGTTGCTCATAAAGTAAGATCTTCCAGCATTATCAAATTGTAAACTCTATTGTCAACAAAAGAATCAAAACTGTAACAACAACCATGCTTCTCTTGAAAATGAAAAATTTCAAAACATGCAGAAGATCACTATATGAAGAAGTTATTCAGAGCATTCTTGCAAAAAACAAAAACAAAACAAAAAAAAAAAAAACAAATTACACAATACAAAGGAGTCAACATAAACTTGTCAATAGCATCCTGCCATTTCAAATCTGATTACTTTCCTTTATGAAACAGTACATGTTTGATCCAGGCTGATAAAAATGAAGGGAAGCATGTAATAGTGTTATTAATAGCTGTGCACCAAAATTTCCATACCCCACAGAATTCTGAAATCATTATTATTGATACATTATTACCTTCCAAATTGTCTATGTATAAGTTCCTATGCTCCACTCATGGAATTGTCTCTAATCATAACAAATAAAAAAAAGTTCTGCCTCCAGCTGTGTTTGCAATGTTTCACAAATCAGATATAAACTATGATATGCTGTTTGACATGCTTTTAGTTATTACTGAACAATTTTACTTTGACACTTGCACCAGTTACATGATCTCGAAGTTAAATGTGGCAGGAAATAATTCTAATAAAATAATTTTAGATTTCCCATTATAAAGGGATGGCCTTTCATTGAAGGTAGGCAATATTGTAATAGTTAGAGGCTAATCATGTGACTACTAATGTGTGTCTAACTGAAATGTTTTAATGAAAATTTAAGAATTTCTGGTTAATAGTTACATCCCACATTTGGATGATCCACAACAATTGAGAACCTGAAGAAATAGTTTGAATTCCTTAGAGACAACTGTGTTTGAGAAAAAAACAAAAAAAAAACAAGGAAATGTAAGATTTGTTTAGTCATATCACAAAATGTCATGGGATCATAGCATACTAGACTGTACTTACATTGTAATAAATTGGCAATGTGTGTATCTCATCCGTTCTGCATTATACATTCAGAGCAGAATTGGTGGCATAACAACAGGCAAAGTGCTCTTAGAGGAAGACCATCCATTACCAAACCAGAAGTCTTACAAAAAAGAAAGCTGTCTGTGAAGAATTATAAAGAGTCATAGCAAGTGAATTTCCAGAATCCTTATGCTGCATCATTATAATTTAATTTTATGAAAAGATATGAAAGTATCAATACTATATATTTATTTATTTGAGTTTGTTAAGCTGGATAGAGCACTGATCACAAATGACTAGTTGCATTTTCAGCCTGGGTAGTACAAATCAGTATCAGAATAACTGTGTTGTATTGCATACTTAATGATTTCAACAAGTTGTTGTTGTTGTGTCTTTTGGCTTTTCCCGGTTAGGAGTCGCCACAGCGGAACTCCGGTCCGCTAATGATTGGCAGTAGATTTTTACGTGCTGGCTTGCCGGGCCTAATGCACAACTTTCAATGAAGGAACGCCCATTCACGCATGTCACCACACAGAAGATGCTCTAACTGAGAATCGAACGGGCAACGTCTAACTGTGAGGCGACAACGCTACCGCAGCAACAAGTACTATTCAATATTTGTCTATATTTATAGATGGCAATTGCAGATTCTGAATACAGGAAATTGGCTATGTGGATTTGCATAACCTAGAATCATGCCTTCAACATGGTTAAAATTAATCATGAAAATCTTCCTCTGCTGGATCATCTATATGATAATGGTTACAGTTTTATAAGACGTGAGCATAAGTCACAGCTAAGACTCTTTCATATGGATACCGTTAATATTCCAGGACATGCCATTCCATTTCTATAAGCAGTGACTAAAATATTGCTTAATAGATTAACTGAGACACATATTTATTAATTAGTTAACTGTGAGACAGGAATGATCCCATGGTTCCTTTCCAGCCTTGATCCAGACAGAAAGTATCTAGCTCAACTACAGAGTAATAAATGCAAAAAAGTATGCAAATTGATCAATAACAAATTGGGTAAGTATTCTATAAATGCACAGGCAATCAAATACATTGCTAGCCTTAGAAATTAAGGCATTTCTTACTATTAAAATATTGTGGAAGAATCACTGTAAAAGGGAAGGAGGAAAGGTGGAGCTATATATCAATTTTACATGGAGAAGTATATTTGTTAACAGTGCCTTAATTATTTTTTTTTCATTTACACATTTTCTCCTTTCTGACTATGAACTATCACCTCTCAGTATCTTTTTCAATCTGCTTTCTGCAGTTATTGGTTTATTACTTTGATGCTAGCCCTAATTTCCCTGCAGCCCCTGTGACGCATACACCGCTGATAAAGAAGTTGCTCATCTGCAGAACCCATGCTACCACACATATGTTACCCAGGCTACGTTATAATGCATTGCTTATCAACTCACTGTATGAAACTAACCCCAGTGCCTCATTGTATATTCTCCTAGCCTCAATTATAAGTAACCATTGCAGTAGGTCTAACAACTTCCCTCCTTCAGTATGGCAATCTGGCATAATCTGCTCCTTTCTACCTACTCTAGTTAGCCCCTACATCTCCTTTGACACTAATTGACTATCTGAATCATCGAGCAGGGCAGTATTCAAAAAATCTGTCTGGAAGCATAATATGAAAGTAAAGGAGGCATGGGGTTTTAAAGTCTGTTTAAAAGAAATAAAACTAATTTTATATTTGCTGCGACAGTGAGAGTTTAGTCATGACCCAAGAAGCAACTTTATTTTCCATTGGTGCTTAGGTGTTGAGATATGATGCAATCAAAGGAGCATAGGAGGTTACCAAGCATATTGGCCATAAGGCCTCTACAAGCCTAGCCATGTTATACACTTGTTCCCTTATGGGCCAGTATATAGACTCTATGTTTGTGCATGAATCTAAGATCAGCACCAGCTGCCCCTGTCTAAGAGGGAGAAAGGTAAAACCCCTGGTATAAATGTATGGTTTCCTATCCAAATATTGAGGATACATGTAAATAGGGTCACTGAACAGCTCTGTTTTACACAGAGAAGTGGAAAACTCTGGGAGACATCTGTTTCTTCAGCATGTCCTGTTAATATTGTAGGCTAGGTTAAGATCCCTAGAGTGAGTGAATTTGTCCCATTGGATTTGTGGATGTGCAGCTGCTTCACCAAGGCAGGGTCTGACTGCTCTGTAGGCCAGGCACAAGTCTCCTCTAAGCAGTCTATAGAATACTGAGAAAAGTGGTAGGGTCTTTAGTCTGTCTGTGTAGGTCATGTTGTAGGCCTTAAGTTTTCTTAGTGAGAAAACTCTGAGGTCTCTCCAGATGCTGCAGATGTCTGGTCAGGTACATAGAGAAGGGAGCATTGTACTCTATTATTAGTCTGATGTGAGCCGAGTACACGGGAGTTATAACCTCCTTAGCTTTGGATGCTATACCCTTGTTTTTGAAGTATGCAACGTAGAAGGCCTTCCTTACTAATGTGGACATGTAATGATCAAAATTAAGGCTGCTATCAACTTGCATTCCTAAATCTCTCACCACTGGGTTTGAACTTAAGGAGGTATGATTAATGCTGTAATTAACAGGGGTTTCTCCTTTGCTGAAAGGCATGATAATGCATTTTTTGGGTTTAGTTAAGTCCGTGGCTTTGACACCAATCATCTGTCTGTGTAAGTCAATTTTTTAGTATGTTGACATCTTTGGGGGATTTGATGATTGCACCCAGTTTGCAGTCATCAGCAAAACCCGCTAAGACATAGGCCATTTATTTTCACCTGGACTTCTGAAAAATAGATACCAAACAGCAGGAGGTCTAGCACAAGTCCTAGTGGAACACCACTGGCAGTAGGTCTGCTAGTAGACGTGGCATGCCCAGTTTTGACTGTATGTGTTCTATTTGTGAGCCAGTTGGCCACCCATCTAGTGATGTAAGGGTTAATCTCTAATTTTTAAAATTTCTCCAAATCTTTTGGGTTTCGACCATACCATGACAGGAATGGACTCCATTCCTAAGTCAAAGTATGATTAAAGTTCATGAAATTAATATTGTTTCAGTCTTTGATGTCAGCCAGAAGTGCTCTTTGCAGCACCTGCAATGTGCCCAGTAATAACTCCTTCTGCAATTCATATGGAGTTGCATGTACTGGTAGCATATCTAAATATGACTGCAAATTCTTTTTTATAAGACACATTGCTTCTACTAGTATTAGAATTGTCCAGGTATATTTCTTCCGCATTGCTCTAATTTCTGCCTGCAAATCCGGATATTTTATGACTTTGCGTCTCTCTGTATGTCAGACACTATAGTCACTGGCTGTAGTGATCTCAGTGAACAATGTTACTTTTTTCTTTTTTTCATGGACCACTATATCTGGTTTACTTGCATCTATCTTTTGAACTGTTGGTAATGGGTGATCCCATGTGATATAGATATCATCATTTTCTATGATGCTTTGTGGCTAATTTTTCCAGTGTTTTTCAGCTACTTCAATATTATAATGTTTGCACAATCCCCAGAGCAACAGCCTTGCCACATTATTATGCCTTTCAGTATACAGTCCTTCTGCCATTAGTATATCACAACCAGCAACAAGATGTATAACAGTTACCAGTTCTGTTTTACATAACCTAAATTAGTCATTTTTTCCCACATGTTCAATGGATCTCGTAAATCAATGTGTATGTAGCCGACTATCTTGGGCCGACAATATTAACCTTTTATTTTTTGGTTTGAATTTGCCTCTCCTTAACCATTCCTGTGCTTGATCTTGGTCAACATGAGGTTCTTCCAGGGATTTTCTGTATTTGCAACTATATTTATGCATTTTCCACATTTCTTGCCTCTCATCTGATCCTTCACCTTATATTCTTTCTTTTGTGTTTTGGCATATTCAGTTGCTGCCTGATTTTTATCTACTTTTGGTTTGATTTCCATTCCCGCTTGATGCTGATATGCTTGTACTAGACTAAGAAGGGAAGTCATCTTAGATTTATTCTCCTCATGTTTCAAAACTTTTATTATGTTTGGGTCTTGTGAGGTCGGCAGATATGTATGCAGTCACAAGACTGCAGATCTATACATGTAATCAATTTCAAGGAAGCCCATACCTCCTTTGGAACAGGGAATATATAATCTTGGTATGCACTGATTTTTATAAATCATTTGATGAGCAAGAAACATCCTTCTTGTTTTCCTGTCTAATCTATCCAACACCTTTTGGGGCCAGTCAATCACTCCAAAACTGTAAATTTGAACAAGAAAAGCAAGTTGGTTTATAGCTTTCATTTTGTTCCTAGATGTCAGCGCTGTTTTCAGGACTAATAAAAGTCTTCTAAAAATATTCCTTACTAAGTTTTGTTAGCATCTGTTCATGTTTTATTGTTGATCTTTCATCAATTCCCAAATATTTATACATTCCCTCTTGCTCAAGTTCTTTTATTTCACATTATTTTCCCAAACTGATGTTTTCTTGGTGCCGCAGCTTTCCTGCTTTAAAGATTGCTTTTGCACATTTATCAAGACCAAAAGATATTCTTATATCATCTGAAAAAGTTTTGAATAATTGCAGTTGTGCTTTCAGTTCCTCATCTGATGAGCTATACAGTTTTAAATCATCGACAAAGAGAAGATGAGAAGTCTTTATACTTTGTTGCTTTCTGGGAGCCAAATTATAGCCATGACCTAATATGTTAAGCAGACAGCTTAATGGGTTAAGGGCAAGGCAAAAGAGTAATAGTGATAGAGAATCACTCGGGAATATCCCCCTTTGGATTTTTATCCCTGGAATAATAATTTGTCCTTTATCATGGCTTAACTGCAAAGTGGTTTGCCACTATTTCATGGTTACTGTGATGTAATTTATCAAACTAGTGGTTATCTTATATATTTTTAAGCACTCTTTTATCCATGAATGTGAGATACTGTCAAATGCTTTTCTGTAGTCAATCCATGCCATACTTAGATTCTTCCACTTTTTATAGTTCTTCACTATGGCTTTATTTAACAACAAATGATCCTTTGTTCCATATGACTTTCTTTTATTACCTTTTTGTTCTACTGCCATAATTGAGTTTTCTTCTAAATGACTATAAACTCTGTCAGCATCAATTCCAGTGTATAGTTTATTCGTCGTCGGAAGGCAAGTTATTGGTTTATAATTTTTAGGGTAGCTTGCAGGTTCACTCTTAAGGAGGAGCTTTGTTTTTCCTGTTGTTAGCCAGGTTGTTGTCTGTTCAGGGTGCACATATAAATAGCTTTTACTCATGGTTAAATCATCATGCAAATATGTTAATGCTTTAAACAGAAGTTAGGTACCGCATCTGGGCCTGGGGTTTTCCAATTAGAGGCTTTTCTTAACTTTGTTTCAATCTCTCTGGCTGTTACTTCATCCCTTTTGATATCCTGTATCTTTGAACTTCTAATTTTTCCTTTTACTTCTTCCATCCATTTAGCATCTTTGTTATTTTCCACAGGCTCTTCATAAATACTTCTCCAAAATGCATCTGTTTCTTCTTTTTTAGTGATCTTACAACTCCTATTATCTCGTTTGCTAATTCTCTATAAAACTGTTTTGGGTCATCAATGAATTGCTTATTTTGAATTTTTCATTTATATTAATCTATGTATCTCTTAAGTTTTTCTGCCTGTGTTGATATTTTTTGTTTATTATTTGCAATAGTGCAAGATAAATCCTGATCTTTTATAATACTGCACATTGCTTTTATCACATCTTTCTTTCTGAGTATTTTTATTGATCTGTTCCATTTTTGATACTCTTCTAACAATGACAGTTCTTATCTTAATTGCTTTATAGTTTTTGCTGTTCGATAATTCCCCAGTGGTATTACATTTTTTCCATTCCTTTCACTTACTACCCTGTGTTCTTGTAGTAATACTTATTAATTTAGCTGCACAGTAATATATCCTCTTTACTTATGTTATATTGCATGGATCTCTATGGACAGTCCTAGTTACTGTGTTCATTTGTTTTAGCAAACTTTGGACTTTTTGGGTTTTATTGACATTCTGCAGCCTATTTCTTTCATTGATCTTATTATGTCTATCTCTATTAAATCAAGCAACTTTTCTCATAGCTCATTTTCTTCTAAACTGAGGGCGCATGTTTTGTTCCCATTTTCTGCAGGCATTCTATAGAAAGTCCTATTGCATCTTCATGTGGCACATTCTCTTCAATTTCATCCTGTGTCATCCATTGCTCTGTCATAAGAGAACTCACTGGCCTATCACTCCTCAACATTGACTGCATCATACTTGCCCACAGTTTCCTGTTCCTTCTCTTGCTGTCCAGCTTCAAGTGAATGTTTATACTGGTTTCCTGTGAAAGGCTACAAAATATCTTCATATGGCAACTGACCAGTTGCATCCTGTTCCACTGATTTCTCCTTAATTTGGATGTCCATCGCTCTATCCCGCTGTGGTGCTTTCTGGGTTAGATTTTCTTCACTGAATCCTTCTCTTCACAGGTACTCCATAATCTCAGTTTCTATTTCTTTAACTTCTCCATTATCAATCTTCTTTTCTACTTTTCCTCTTTGTCTTCTTGTTTTTCGTATTGTAAAGTTTTCCATGGCTGGATTCCTTTGCCTGTGGTTCTCTTGAAATATCTTTGGTGCTGCTCTTTTTGTATTTTATTTCTCTTTTGCATAAATATTACACCATATTAGATCTATTTTTCATTCCCATGTCCATATTTCTTCTTCAGAGGTCTCCTGATATTCCTGTTTCTCCTTACTTTGAGGACTCGTTCCATCATGCTGTGATGTAACCTGTGTTAGACCTTCTACACCAAATCCTTCACTTTGCAGGCATTCCATAACTTCAACTTCTATTTTTTTTAACTTCTAGTTTACTAATCTTCTTTTCTTCATTCTCTCTTTGTGATATTATTTTTCTATTATGAAATTTTCCATATCTCGATGCCTTTGCCTGTATTTCTCTTTGAATATCTTGGGGGCTGCCTTTTTTGTATTAATTAATTTGGATTTCACTTTTGCATAAATATTGCACAATATCAAATCTCTTTCTTTTCTATGTCCATATTTCTTTTTTATACTTTTCAAACATGTCTAGGTTTTGCTGTTTATATTTTTAGACTTGTTTAGGTGCTTCTTTTTCCAAACAGATCAACGTTTTTTGGTCTATATAACGTTTTTCATAAATCTGTTGTATTAATGAACACAACTTTTTATTTGAAGCTTTTGACAGTTTTTCTAGTCAAAGTATTTTTTTCCTCTAATTTCTCTCTTAACATTTTTGTTTACCTTGTGTCTGGAAATTCTGGGCTTTTTGCATAATAACAATTAAGCATATTAACTTAAAATTGTAATAGGGTACTTACTTATACATAATTTGCAATGAATTTTTTAGCGTAATTTATAACTTACATATATACTGAATGTTTTTATAATAACAATTAATGAGAATTTGGTTTTAAGTGTTTTTTATTGATTCTATTTGATTAGTTGATTATTTAATTAATGGAACTATATATAGCGGGTCACTAATGGATTTGTCTTTCATCTGATGAAGTCGTTAATACAAGACGAAAACGCTTGTGGATATTAATTTGCGTTCATGTTGCTGTGATATTGGGTGTCTTTGTGCTTTTGGACTTGGAATAAACTGGTACGATTCCACCGGAATTTCCTATCTGCACTTTTTGTTCTTACTGGTTGGTTTGTGCAGAAGTTAGCAGTATTTCATTTCTTTTTGCATAATAGTAACAATACATAATTTATTTCTTATCCTCAATAGTCCATTCTATCATCTTTATAGCTCTTCTTTAGCCTATTGGTTTTTGTGCTTTTTGTGGACTGCTACTTCCTTCCACAACATGGGGGCAATCCTACCCCTGGGTCTAGCCTGGCCCATTGTAGGAATGTTTCCATATTTTGAAAATTCTGCACTATCATTTTTTCCAGTCTTGGCACCAGTGCGCCTACCAGGATTGGACATTTATTTATCCTGGGTCTTATGCACCCAGCTACCTTTATTAATTTTTGACCTACCTATGTCCATGATATATGGTTTATAAAATACAGTCTATATGTCAGTGTCATCTTGATGAGATTTTGTGAAAAAAGAGGGTCCATCTCGTGAGGGTACTCACCAAGACTTGAAAATGAATTCAGTTTCAGCAATACTACTCTCCTTTGCTTGCTGACTTACATCTCTCCCTTCTGACCACAACTGGGTGAGTTTTTCAATGATGCCTTAGTGATGGATTGTGTCATAGGCCTTGGCGGTTGACATAGGCAGTGTGAACTGTTTTGCCTTCACCCAGGTCCTTGGTGACATTTTTGAAGAAGTCCACCAGGTTTAGCAGGCAAGATCTGCCTTTAACAAAGCCAAACTGGGTCGGGTCAAGTGTTTGAAGGTCACCTATATCCTTGTTGATAAAGTCCATGATGATTCTCTCCATGGCTGGTTAGTCTTATAGGTCTATAGTTCCTGGGGTTGGTTGCAGGACCTCCTTTGTGGAAGGGGATTATAGTTGCTCAGTGGTTCTGCTAACTCCTGTTTTAGACCATTTACTAAGCAGCTTGGGATGTTGTCCGGTTCCATAGAGACTGCTCTTTCGCCATTGGAGAGTGTGGTTATGATGTCCTCTCTGGAGATACCAGGCAGAGGACTGGAGGCAGGTATGTTATGGAGTATGATTGGTGAGGACAGGGGGTGAAGTTTTCATCAAACCTGTCCTCTAGCAGGTTGATAATGTCCTCAGGTTTAGTATAAGTGGTACCATCCACCGCTAGCTCAGCACAAAGCTGTTCCTTCCCTTTTAGATATCAGATGGAGCTAAAGAATGCTTTGTCATGTACCTTTGCTAGGGGTGCTAATTTCATAGGTTCATAGGTTCATAGGTTCATACTAGGCTATCTGCCCGAGGGCATTTATAAGCCTAGCCAGAATGTGTTTGGCTTTCGCCACCCATTTTAAATTTATTTTGCTATGCCCTTTTTTTGAGGTTAGTATACTGTGCCTCTGTCTAACAGTGACACAGAAGTGATACCCGGGGTAAACCTACGATCTCCCATCCACTCATCAAGATTCCTCTTGAAGAGAGTCAATGAGGGACTCTGCCTAACCTGGACTGGGATTTTATTCCAGAGTGAAGGGAGCCTCTGGGTTATGAATCTGTCCCTCCAGCATGTCCTATTTATTTCAGTGCTGAGGTTCAAGTCTCTCGAGCGCGTAGCTCGATGGGATTTGGATTTTCTGAGGTGCAGCATGTCCATTAATTCCGGGTTGGACATGGCTTTATACGTCAGGCGCAGATCGCCTCTGAACAGGCGGTATGCCACTGAGTAGAGCTGGAGTTTCTTTAACCGGGCAGCATATGGCATCTGTTTGAGCCCTTTGATCCTCTTGGTGAGGTACTTTCCAGTTGCTGCAGGTGTCTGGTAAGGTACATCCCAAAAGGGGCATTGTACTCAATTATGGGCCTGATGAGGGATGAGTAAAGAGGCACGATGACCTCCCCTGATCTAGATGTGAATCCCTTCATGATTAGGTGGGCTATATAAAATGTTTTTCTAACCACTTTGGCCACGTGGTTGTCAAATGAGAGATTGCTATCAACTTGGGTCCCCAGGTCCCTAATTACTTCTTCTGTACTTAATGGATTTCCTCCTATGTGGTAATTTGTGGGCACTTTGTTTTTGCCAAAGGGGATGAATATACACTTTTTGGCATTTAGCTTGAGGCCATGGCTCTGGCACCAGTTGTCTGTTTCTATGAGGCCCTTTTGGAGGATGCTTGTGTCGGCTGGAGAGTCGATTATGGTGCCCAGTTTGCAGTCATCTGCGAACTTGGTCAGCCACAGTCCTTCCGTGTTGGCCTGTACCTCCGAGAAATATATACCGAACATGAGAGGTCCCAGGACTGAGCCTTGTGGGACACCACTTGTAACTGGTTTGGAGTCTGACATGGCTCCAGCAATTCTAACCATGTGGGTTCTGTCCTTGAGCCAGTTTGCAATCCATCTAGTGACATAGGGGTTTATATTTAAGCTGGTGAGCTTATCTATAATGCCCGAGTGGGGTATTGTATCGAAGGCTTTTGCGAGGTCCAGGTAGGCTGTGTGGACCACCTTCCCCTCGTCAATGGCCTTGGTGACTGTTTCAAAGAAATCAACCAGGTTTAAGAGGCAGGATCTGCCCTTAACAAAGCCGAACTGAGTAGGATCCAGTGTTTGTAGGTCCCCAATATCTTTATTTATGAGGTCCATGATGATCCTTTCCATAGCTTTGCAGACCAAGCTAGTCAGGCTTATGGGGTGATAGTTTCCAGGATCCGTTGAGGCACCACCTTTACGGAGAGGGACCACTGTTGCTCTACGTCACTCTTTGGGCACATATCCTGTAGTAAGGCTGAGATTGAACAGTAGTTTTATGTTTGGGTTTAGCTCTTCTTTGAGTTCATGTAGGACACAGCCCGGGACACCATCTGGTCCCATTGATGCTGTGTTTTTTGCTTTGGAGAGGGCGGCTCTTACCTGAGCATCTGAGATGTCAGGGGGGCAGCACTCTGCTGGGATAGATATTTGCCCTTTTGGTGGGGAGGGGGGGGAGAAGTTTGCGCTGAACCTGTCAGCTAGGATGTTGGCAATGTCTGTGGGTTCGGTGTATTTTTTGTCATTTTGGACTAATTCTGAGCATATCTGGGAATTACCACCCAGGTTCCTAACATAACTAAAGAAAGCCTTGTGATTATCCTTAGTGTCCTGTGCAATTTTTCTCTCGAAGCTTCATAATTAGCTTTGGAGGACTTTACAAAATGTCAAATCTGCTTGTTTATCCTTTGGAGGGAGTTTTTTTTCTTTTTGCTGGGACTGTTCCCTCTTGGTTTTTGACAACATTTTCTTTATCTTATTGTATAACCTATTTATGCTGCATGTTCACTAGGGTGGCTTAATTTTTCATGAGGATCTTTATCTGATCTGTTCCAGTACAGATGAGTCTAAACATTTATATAGGTGTTTATACAGGGCATTTGTGTTTACCTCAGTATAGCAACCATTGCTGTTAGTGTTGGCAAGGATCTGCAACTATTAATGCCATTGTTCAGTAGGCTATAGTTTGCTTTGGAAAAATGTTTTAACTTTCTTCCTCCAGAGGGTGGGTCAGGTACAACTGTTACTTCAAAAGATTTATGATTGAACTATACTAGGGAGGGCCCCACACATGGGGTGGTGCAGCAATCCCCCATGTTGGTGAGCTCTATGTCAAGGATATTAGAGCCCCTTTGTGGGGATGCTGACTATCTGTTCCAGAGCATTTGTGTTAAAGTCCAGAAACCTTTGGGTGAGTACATTTGTGCTCATATATGTTATACAATTGATATAAGGATAGTTAAAGTTACCCATGACCAGGGTATTTCGCTGTACTAAGAGTGACTCAAGTAGGTCCATGTAGACTGTGTGGTTTTCATGGTTCATGGTGGGGAATCTATATCTAACAATGATGTGGAGGAGGTCTTTCCTATAGTTAATTGGGCTTGGAGTAACTCTAGGGAGTCGTACTAACCAGTCTAGAGGTGTATTTGTCTTTAATGAAGATGGATATTACTCCTCCCTTGTTTTTTTCACATTTGTTTTGTGGTCTGAATGTGTGGAAAGCATTATGGTCCTGCATGGCCTGGGTACTCTCTGAGGCCTTGAACCATGTCTCTGTGACTATGCAGACATTAGCATATTCTGGGTGAGAAGTGCTTCAAGTGAGTGCAGTTTCCAATTTAGACTCGTAGCATTAACCAGCATAACCCTGAGTTTGTTTCTGGAGGATATTTTTACATCGAGAATTTTGTTCTTATGACATTGCCTAGAAAAGGCACCATGGGGGAGGCAAGTACCTTTGCCACCAACCTAAAGCCTAGAGGTGACAGGTAAAGACCATCTCTGGGAAAGCAGTGTGGTCTGTCGACCATATCATCCCAAGCTGCTATATCATCCCAAGCTGCCAGATGCTGGATCCCCATGGACTGACACCAGAAGCTAAGACAATTGTTGAAGTCAATCATTTTTTGTTTGTACTGTGGCATCATCCTGGCAAAGGTAGAATGCTGTTTAGGGCTAGGGACATACCTGCCTGGGACACATAATCTGAAAGCTCTTTCATGTCTCTCTTCATATAGTTCAGTGAGGTTTGTGTCAACTCACTCCACTATGGACTATGATAGAGTCATGACAGTACTTTTCTTGTGAGACTTGAGTGCGTGCATGATTTGGTGGATCTTGGCACCAGACAGGCAACTGATCATGACCTTCTCCTTGTCTAGCCTAGTGAGGGGGACATCTGTGTTTCTCACTATGGAGTTGCCTATGACCACCACATTTGGTTAGATATGTTTTGCCTTAGGGGCTTATTGCGTGTGACACTAAGATGCATATTATTATGTGTAGTGTGTGCTGTTGAGACCTTAGTGAGTGCAGAAGGTTTGTGCTTGGGTGGTCTTTGCTCTTTTGTTATATTTCTAGTGATTACCTCAGTATATATCATCAACTTCTCCTACAACGCTTACGTTCCCTCTCTCTTGACAATCAAGCCTTAAGCTGGTTCTCATCCTATCTTGAAAAATGTCAACAGGCAGTTCTCTGGGACAACCATCTATCAAATCTTCTCCCCACCTCTATAGGAGTTCCTCAGGGCTCCATCTTAGGTCCTCTTCCTTTTTCCATTTTTATCAACGATCTGCATCTAGCCACTCCTCTATCTACTTGTATTCAATATGCTGATGACACAACCATCATTTGCTCTGCCTCAACCCAGACTGAACTTCACTCACTAACACAGCACACCTTCACCACCATTGAGCAATGGTTCTCTAACCACTGTCTCCTACTAAACCCCAAGAAAACCAAACTTCTGCTTTTTCCACCCACTCACCTATCACCCTCCATTGATTTCACACTTACATCAAACAATGGCACACTTATCACTCCTGACCAAACTACGAAACTCTTGGGTATTACTATTGACAACCAACTAAAATTTGACTGTCATATCAACTCCACTATAAAAACAACTAACAGGAAACTCGGTTCACTCTATAGAATCAAATCTTTCCTAACTCCTGAGGCTAGAACTACTATAGCTAGAACCCACGTAATATCAACCCTTTTATATGCTTCTTCTATATACACTAATCTGTCTAAGTACAACCTCAATAAACTAGCCACATCATACAACAACATCGCCAGATTTGCCACTGCCTCTCCATACAGAACTCACCATTGCTTGAATCTTATAAAACTAGGGTGGCTGGAACTACCCCATCTCATACAATACTATCAACTCACTATTGCCCACAAAGTCCTCTACCACCCAGAAAACACACCAATGCTCTCTACCCTCATAAAGCCCTACCACAACATGAGGAATCTACGTTCCTGTAACAAAACTCTTGTAAAAACCTCTAGAGCAAATAATGTAGCAGGTGACTCCATATTTTCTAACTCAATTGGCAAAATATGGAATCTACTACCACCAGACCTTACATCCCTGACTTCTATTTCACTATTTAAAACCAATCTAAAACTCTTCCTAACTAACCACTGGCTTTGCTCTTGCAATAACCCTGGGTAACCTTGCTCTCTTCCTTTCTTTCCCTCCCTTCCTCTCACCTGATCTTCCTTTCCTCTCTTCCATTTACTCTAGGACTATTCACTTTCCCCTTAAAAAAATGTTTCTGGCTATAGCTCATTAGTTATATAAAATTATAGATTTTGTTACTTATGTCTATATTAATAACTTTCATAACCTAGTAAAGCATCTATTATAGACTCATGCTATTTACTCACATTGTACTCAGACACTTAGATAGCCTCTAAGAAGTTTATGAAAATGGTTTTATTGTATAACTTGTATATTCTTAGCTTGTTAAGTATTAGATAGTGGAGCTTTTCTCCTCGGGCCTCCACTGAAAATGGACATGTATCCAGTTGGGCTAGCCCGGTTAACAAATGTAAAATAAAAATAAAAATAAATATGGGTGTATGTGCTGTGTGCTTGGTATGTGTGTAAGGTGGAGTGTGCATGCTCACAATCTGCTTGGTATTTGGTTTGTTGTTACATGTGAGAGAGAGAGAGGGAGAGAGAGAAAGAGAGAGAGCACTGATTCTAGATTAGTAATATAGGTATGTCTCTCACATATTGTATTTGTATGTTTTAGGAGTAGTAGGTTGCCTGATTACATGAGGAAGTTGCTACATTGCCTCAGGATGCCCATGTCAACCAGGCTTGCTGGAGAAATGGTGGGAAACTGACCTTCCATTATGTCAGGTATATCCTGTAATAAGTGGTGGAGGGTGGGCTAGGAGGACTAGGTTCTGTTTTAGAACTAATAAAATCAACTAATCTAGGAGAGGTTTAGGTGTTGAAGGAACCATAATGAATACTAGGCTAACTGCCTGAATGGCCACTATGAATCTAACCAATGGCCAAAGATCAGATTCAAACCCTGTACCTTGTGTCTAAAAGTTGAAGACCTTAACAGTTATGCCAAATCTGAAAGAACTAAATCTCACTGGTTTGGGAATAGAGCCTATGGCCTTCTGCATCAGTGGTGAGTGTGCTACCCATTGTGCCTGACACTGTTGTTCTATTATATTTCTTTCTGCATGGGGCAATATACTTCATATGGCAGGTCAAAGTGGAAAAATGATAGTTCACTATTATGGGATGAAATACTATGCCTTCTGTGCTGAAAAGCACCATTATAATGGAAGTGCAGTAAATGCTGGCAGAGTCAATGTAGTAAAAGGGAAGTGTAAAGTAAAATTATTTGCAAACAGACAGAGTGACAGTAATAGCAGGCCTATAACTCATCCTTGAGGAATATACAAGCAAGGAATTTCCACAGAATATAGAGTATATCCAGCAGTGACAACTGCATTGCTCAATGAAAGATAAGTATTAAACCTGTTTAGAGGCATTAAAACAAATATGAGTCAAGTCAGTTAAAAAGACAAAAACACTCTTTACTAACTTCAGTGAGATGGATATGTGTGTGTGTGTGTGTGTGTGTGTGTGCACGTGCATGTGTGTGTGTGTGTGTGTGTGTGTGTGTGTGTGTGTGTGTGTGTGTGTGTGTGTGTGTGTGTATATATATATATATATATATATATACACACACACACACACACACATAAAGAGAGAGAATCAAACTAAGTATTCAGTAAAAACTGCAATAAAGACCCAGCCAAGCTAGCTTCTTCTCTGTGTAATACCTTAAACGTCCTGTATTTGAGGCTCATGGGATATATGCAAATGACCTTTAAAGGCCAAGTAAGTGTGTGTGTGTGTGTGTGTGTGTGTGTGTGTGTGTGTGTGTGTGTGTGTGTGTGTGTGTGTGTGTGCATGTGCATCTATTTGTAACTATTTTTCTCCAGAATCTAACATCTCAAAAGCATTACCATTTAAAATTAAAGGACACCAAAGGGAAAACAGTCTTTACTGTTTAATGTATTTGTCAAGAATATGTCCACCTATTCACATATCATTCATCTAATATAGTACAGAAATGATTCCACCATCTTATTTTCTATAAAATCTGTCAAAGATCCTGGTAGGTGCATTCATCTCTCCCATGCATATCCAAGTGTTGTCTCTGTAGTACAAATTCTACCAAAACAATGCTTTTAACATTTAGTCTGGCAGAGCAGCTGTATGAACTTATGATCATATCATTTTCTATAGCTGTTATCGGCTTAGTGTTGAATACCAAGTTGTTGGGCATCATAACTTATCAAAACATGCATGACATTTGTTGATTGTGTCAATACAATATTAAAAATACACCCAAAGTTTGACCTACTGTATGCTACCACATTCTTGACCAACATCCAAAAACACAACTCACTAGTATTAAGCAAATTTATTATTAAATTACAACATTTGCTGCAAAAGTACCCAACAGACATCACCACTATAGAGCCCTAAGAAAGCTGAATGACTTTCCCAGGATTAAATAAAGCAATTTTACTGTGCCAGAATAGTGTAGCAGCTTATGCATGGAATATGGCCGCTGAGCGATTCAGTAAACAAGGCTGGGGGCATTCACGAGCCTGTCAGCACTATTCTGGCATGGACACCACCGAATAATGCTAATTACCTCACTTGCTGGTATAAACCATGCAAATGAGATGAATTAGCGATTCAGTAAGCAGGCAGGCATCTGTGTCAGAGCAGTGTCCATTGCAGAAAGGTATTCGGTTACAAACTGTGTACATTTCTGCAAAAATTAAAATGGGGGCATGACAGCTCAAAGTAAAGCATGTATTATGACTATTAGGCATACCAATGGCCAAAAATATTCCCATTGGCATGGAAAACAGTTGCAAAATTATAAAAATAAAAGTTTTTTTTGGCCAATTTTGGCAGTTTAAGCATAGTGCAGTAAACGAGATCATGGAGAAAATAAAAAGAAAAAAAATGTAAAAACCCAATTCTATGTGAAATCTGAATTTTGCCATTTTAGTGAGTATAATACAGAACCAAAACAATAACAAGTAGCACTGGTTGCTAAGGACATAGGCTCCAGTGTAGTGGTGTAACAAAGGACTAAGGCAGTGGGGTATGCAAATGAGCACAATTTACTGAATAGTAAAATGGGAGACCCTTGTCTGGATGCACATAACCATGTAGGAGCTATAATGCAGTGGTATAAGCAGGAGAAGCAGCTAACAAGAAAAGGGTGTGTGTCATGCTTGGTGTGAGCACATTGGAGCTCCATGGCTTCGATTTGAGCTTAGCTAAGCACAGCTAAGCAAGGGTGTGTGTCTGAGGCTGTATTTACTTATTCCATGAAATGAGGAGTGTATTCATGTCTGGAAGAGGGCCATTTCTGCTTAAAAGTGTTTACTTCAGCTAAAAGGGTTTGTGCAGGATGCACTGGGTCTTAAACAACACACAAAAAAAAATGGAAATAGCAGAACTGCTTACATTTGGGCAGGTTTTCGCGGTGTGCCTCGGAACTTAAAAGGGGCAGAAACGGGAAGGGAAAAGAATAAAAAAATGGGAAATAACAGAATAAAAGCAATCAAGCACAAATAATATAGATGGCAGGTGGAATGTATCATAGTCAGCCAATCATACAGGCAGCATCTGCAGAACAACAGTATAAACTATACAAACACCTTTCAGTCTGGTTTCTCCCACAAACTCTGCACCATTGGTGTACAAACTTGGGGAAATTTTAACTGATAAAATGTTAGAGGCTGCTGTCACTTTGATACATCAGTATGTGCTAGAGGCTGAGGGTGGTGAGGAGGATAATGCTGACAGCCGCCCCAGACTGAGGAGGAGGAGAAGAGTGTTCAGACCCAGGGTAACCTATCAGGTGCTACATGATCTGGCGATACTAGAGAACTAGAGGGTAGATAGGGACATACTTCACCACCTCATCGAGCTGTGCCGGCCTCACCTCAGACCTAGAGTCAACAGAGGGGAACCCATCCCAGTGGATACCAAGGTATGTGTATCCTTAAGAGTACAAGCTACAGGTACTTTCCAAAGACCTACTGGGGACATCATGGGGGTCTCACAGGCATCTGCATCCAGGGTACTCCACCAGTTCCTGGATGCCATCCTATCACATGCCGGTGAACACATTTACTTCCCCAGCATCCCTGAGAAGAGGACCAGCAATATATGCCTCTTCCACCATGTAGCAGTCTGCCCAGAGGTTTTGGGTGCCATAGACTGCACTCACATCCACATCAAAGCACCACCTAGTGAACAAGGTAGGATCTACATAAACCACAAGGGCTTTCAGTCCATCAACTGCCATGTTGTGTGCAATGCCCAGGGCATTATCATTAATGTGTGTGCTGGCAGCCCTAGAAGCTATCATGACTCCCACATCTGGCATTCCTCACAACTGTACCAGGGATTTGCTATGGGGGACATTCTGTATGGCCATCTGGTGGGGGATGCTGGCTATGCACTAAAGCTGTGGATGATGACACCCATTAGAAATGCACACACACTCAAGAATGCCATAATGAGGCACACACACAAACCAGGATCATTGTAGAGTGTATGTTTGGGATGCTCAAGTCTCAGTTCCGCTGCCTTGACATATCTGGTGGAGCCCTGCAGTACTCTCCAGCCACATGTGCACACATGTTCATAGTATGTGCCATGCTACACAATTTGATCCTGTGGAAACAGCTGTGGCAGGAACAGCACAGGGAATGGCCACACAGCCCCCTCCCCAACATTGCCAAGGTCACCACAGGCACAGAGGGACTTGAAGGAACCCCCTGAGTCAGCTCCTGTTGGCAGATGGAGGCTTGCCCAGTATGCCCTGGCCTCATCAAAGAGGCAACGCATATCACATACACTGGCACTGTAGTGACCCAGAGACTGACACCTCTCTCCCACTCACACACACAGTAAAATGGATGCCACACACATCACACTACCTGTACCTTACCATGTATAGGCAGTGTACTGCGTGCATCCGACATAGGCAGCCCTTAACACCATTCTCACAACTGCTGCAGGCACAAGGTAAGTCAGTTTTCTTAACAATAAATGAATGGAGTAGTATATTCTGGTAGCATATCTATTGTATCACTGCATGCATGAGAGGGAATGGGGTGGCCTACTGGGATAGCAGCAGACAACTGACAGCTATGTGGGACACTAGGAAATGTTTGCCCAATACTGGCTTCCCCACACTATGCAGTAGTACCCAAGGTGATAAATTCCACTGTAGTATATGTTGGTGTCCAACTAACTGGGGGGGTCATAGGTTACAGGCAAGGATGTCAGTGTGGGGGTCCCATACTCACCCCTCAGCCTCAACCAGCAAGTCAGATGTAGAAAACCATAAAGAAATGCCTGGTAAAGGGCCACTAATGGTGACAATGATGAAATACCCCCCACAGGCTTACACAGTGATAGTACAGCAGGTCTTGTAGTTGCATTAAGGCTCTGAAGGTTAAGAAGTCTGAAACTCAAATGTATGCCATTACAATCTGACCTCTGGTCTTTAGTGATATGCCTCTAGTCTAGAAGACAGGGTACAATACTATGCTAAATGGAACCAAAATGTAAAGTACTGTAAATATCAGTTGACAGGTGTGCCCCCCACCCACGTTCCGATAGAAATGCATTAACATGGATGTTTGTAGGGAAATAGCAGCAGAGCACACATTGCCAGGGCTGTCCCAATCTGCATGATAACTTGTTGCATGTCCACAATATGTAGGGGTCAATGATCTATGTATATGTGTGGTTAATACTGTCAAGATGTGGCCAGCACTTACTCCCAGCTGTTGTGTTGTAGTGGCCTAGGTAAATTACTGTGGTTGAGAGGGCATTGTTCCAAGAACTGCAGTGCCAAGTATTCTGCATGTCAGCTGCACCTATGGTAGGAGTTGTACACACTGTCCAGACATCAATATCTGTTATTGCAATGAAAGCTGGACAGGTCATGGACAGGGGGCCACACATATGGACAGTACACAGCCTGTAGTAACTTACACAGTGCCTACCATACCACTCAGCTGTACAGATCTATTGCAGAATGTCCAGAGGTTTGCATCATATTTGTGGTCTGTATATCATGAAATAGTGGTTGTCTGGCAATACATTGGCAAATCATGGAAGACTAAGGTCAGAAAATAATGACAGATTGTAGTGTCAAACTTCATGCCCTATAGAAAAATGCATGCTAATGCAAAACCTGTTATTGAATCACCTTTCTAGGTTTGTAAGGCCAATACTTAAAAATGGTCACTATATTTAGGCTTTTGTCCCCCAATGATTTATGGCTTTGTCCAGATGTCTGGCACTCAGAAGTTGAAAGGTATGGTAGCTAGTAGGACAGCAGGCACCTGAAGGTTAGTGTACTGCCAGTTTATAAAAGGCTGCCACCTTTCTGTGTCAACACTGATGACATCTCACTGGCCAACAGCCATACCCATGAAATGACACAGGTTGTCACAGAGGGAGCACAAGTATGCCTTGTATATCTGTTCTGCTCATCCTAACATTGCATTTACCTTTCAACTATTTGCAAAACAAGAAAAGGTCATGTCAAAACAGCAATGGCAGACAGTGGGGAAGCAAACGTCATATCCATTAGAGCAAACAAGCAACTACCAAACCAGTCTCCCAAATGTCTATGTTTGGCAGAACATTATTAACACCCTGTCCCCATGTGTGGCCCTTTGTCTGACTGTCATATTTGGGCCTGTCCAGAAGTCAAGTCTGTGATGGTATGACAGCTAGGCCCATGTGTAGCCTCATAATAACATATAGCAATACAAACTGTCTAAGCACCACAGCAAAGAGAGTGGTGCAATGATGGACAACCTGCTAAATAGGTACACTCAGAAGTGTGCTGTCCACAACCTTGTATGGGATGCCATGACATTTATCCCACTCACATCAGAATTAGAAATACATAACAGCAGCCACTGTGGCCAAAGCATGTGACTGGACTACAGAAGAACAAAGAGACACACATAAGGGGAAGGGGAACCCCACTGGCCAGACAAATGGAGAATGTGCACACCAGAACAAATTGTGCAGTAACATAGGTGTCATGCAGTGTATGGAGTCAGTAAACCTCACCTGCAAACACACAACACACAACACACAGCGATGTAAGTGGAGGTCCGCAACAAAACCCCCCCACACAATGGATATTTCAGAGGCAAAAACACATGAGAACTCCATAAACCTACACACCACAGACCATGCGGACTCCACACATCAGGGTCTTGCAAACACTAAGGGCTTACCCCAAACCCCAAACACCTACCCTACACAGATAGGCTAACAGCACTGTTCCTCTACCCTGTTCCACATAGACTGTGCTGAGGTGACCCCTGTCTGGCATACTAAGCAATCCAGACCCTGCCTTGATGGGACTATTACATAGCTGAGAGTCAAGGCCCACTCCATCAACCTGTAGGTGCAGCATCAACCTAGGCTGTGATATCAGTATGGCTTGTCAGTGTGACAGATACTGTTCATTTACCACACACTCCCCCATCTGTGGAATACACTTCCTGTCAACAGTAAGTCAAGTGCCTCAATACCCCTAGTGATGTGCTTCCTGTATAAGTGCACGGGAAACACAAAATGCAGTTTTGTGATTCCACCTGTGTCCCTGATGGACAGGGGCTC